>NW_017732219.1:433396-495337 GCF_001890085.2 Hipposideros armiger
TAAATGATTATTGATGATATGTATTTATACAATGTGAAGCAGAATATGTAAAATGTACTGTTAAATCACTTTTATAAACTTATATTTTTAAGGTAAAGTATTACACAAGGTTACGTATGAAGTTTATTATTGACATTTTAATAATTTGGGGATTACATACATTATTTTGACCTTTTTATGTAATATGGAAAAGAAGTCTTCCCTCTGCATTTCAAATTAAAAGACCAGTTTTTACAAGAAAAGGAGGGTGCAAATATATATATATATATATATATATATACATACATACATACATATACATATATATATATATATATATATATATAAAACTTTTAAATTTGCCCTTCAAAAATTACTCCATAGGCCAAAAGCATAGTCACCATGAAAGAGTTATCCAATATGTAGGCAGCCTTAGAATGTTACTTATAACAGAGGACCATTTATAATAATTAGCACATCTGTCAGCCTAATAAAACATCTTCCTATACCTTGCAGTGCAACTTATAGGAAATAGGCTCTATCAGGAGCTATTCTTAACAGCAAACACACCCCAAATTAAATACATATGTAACTACGAAACCATAGCCCTTGGATATCTCTCAGCTTTGGAGAAACACAGCAGAAAAGTTATCAGTGGCTATTTCACATCCAAGTATCCCCTGCTTTGGTATATGACTGTTAAAAAAAAACAAAAAACAAAAAAACTTCTTTCTGCTCGAAGGTGTATTTGACTCCAGAGACTCGTCATCAGGTTTGGAAAAACTTTGGAAAGCTACTTTGACTCTACAAAAGCTTCGGAATAATGGACAGATATACATTTTTAAATAGCATGCCCAGAATCCAGCATATGGAAGAAAACACAACTCGGTGATGTTCTTTGTAACACATGTTTTCTTTAAGGTTCACAGGTTTCCACAGGGTGCTGACACGTCAGAATAAGCCTGCTATTCTTGCTCTTCTAATAGCACCGTTTGTGCTGAGGCAGTATACCCAGGTTGATGGCTTGGCACAGGTTTTCCTTGTAATTTAGGCTGTGTTTCATGCCTGGGGGAGTTGTTTGCCTGTCAGTAAAGAACTGCAGTCCTTCAATCTCCTTGCATTACTTTTGTTGTGATATAACACTCTACAAGCTCCCTGGCTGAATACTGTGGCCAGAGGCTGGGACCTTCAGCCGCATCACCTGCTGCAAATAAGATCTGTTCAGCTGCTAAAGGACCGCGGTGTTACAGAGTCTTGGGATGGAGTGTAGGATCATACTGCAATGACCTGAGTTCTGAAATGTACATGTATACACTTCTAACTGAGTGATGAGATTAAAATGTATTCATCTCATCCTGTATATCGCTCTACAGACAGGAACGTTATGGATTGTGCCTCCACAATTCAAATGCTACTTAACAGACAGTTACCTAACCTAAAACGATGCTGTGACTTCCTTAAAAATGACTCCTCAGATCTGTCTTATTCCAAAGCCCCTCTTTTTATTCATGTATTTTAGTATGATTTGTTTAAAGTATACCAAGGCACCAAGGCTGAAAGTGATTCCCAAGCTTGGAGTTGTGATGAACGTCTAACGGGCTGCCTCCTCACCAGACTGGCCCCTGCATGCCATGCCCAGTTCACGCTAACAGGAAGGAGCCTCCACAGCTGGAAGCCACTTACCTTCCTCTGTGCGTGGTACCCCAGTCACCTGGTTAGACTGTGCCTTGCTATGTGGATTAGATGGGCTGTTGTGCAGATTCAAATCCTGTTAGTACACTGGCCCTGTCAGTTATTGAATTATTGTGTGTGTGTGTGTGTTTGTTTGTTTGCTTTGGTTTTTTGTTTTGTTTTGTTTTGTTTTGTCTCTGCCTAAAAGTATTGTCTCTTTTTATATCTGGGGAGTCCTGAATCTCCTGACTTCGGAAGAACTATATTGACCTGAAAGCTTTGATCCCCTAATTTTACAGAAGATCTAAAAGAGTCTAAGAAAAATGAAGCTGCCTAATATTGAAACACCTACTTAGATTTGGAAAAGAATTTGGAACTCGGGTCTTTAAGCTCATATTACTTTTCTTGCCAGGATGTGAAACCCTTGCTGCTTCCTTCTCTTTATACATTCATGATCACAGGGGCAGCAGAGAACCACATCCCAGAGGGTGGGCTCTGGCATCAGACTGCCCAGATGCACATCTGCCTTCTGCGTATTAATTTGTGGATCGTGATTTTTTAACTTCTCTATTCCTCTGTTTCCTCTGTAAAATGGGCGACATAATAGCACCTCCTTCACAGAGCAGTTGTGTAGGTACAGAATATATATACACTATGTGGAACCTGGTAAGTTTCCAGTCAAAGTTAGGTATTATCATTCAATGCCTAATTCACTCAAATATGTACTCAGTACCTACCATATGACAGGAGTAGCCCAGCCTGGAATATCATCGTTTCATTCAACATTGTTTTGCTATAATATTGATGAGATGTCTTAGGGGCTCAACTCTTGTTTATATTAATTAGCCTATGGTCAAATTCATTTCTATATACATCATATCATCAAGATTCCAAGAACCTATTGCCAAAGTTAAGTGAGGACTGACTGTGATATTGTAGTCACCAGGAATAAAAGAGCTCACAAAAGAGGTATCACTGCTACTGTTATCATCCCTCGGCACTCCACAAAGAAGACACTAACTCATAAGTATATACATATGCACATCTATCGTATAAATTATGACTATCATTGTGAAAAGTAATATTTATTCAATAAAGGGTTTGCAGTTGAAAGAGGGGAGAATGGCCGGGTTCTGGTATGTACAGGTAGGCCCTGCAGGTCCTATTAAGTTCATGCATGTCACAAATCTTGGAAATTAACATCTACTCTCTTAGCAATCCTGAAATATACAATATGATATTAACGATAATCTCCATGCCGAACACTAGATTCCCAGTGTGCAGTGAGAAGGCTTTACATTTTAAATTGCAGATGTTTCTACTGCGATGTAATATGTGAGTCCCTAAAAGCCTTTGCATTCTTCTGGATTCATATTAAAATAGAAGCATTCATGGGCAAGAGTAAGATTCTGTGCAGATCCCCAAAACCTTTGTAGTCACTCCTTAGCAGTCATCGTCCTGATGAAAATATGTGGCAGAATAGGCTATTGATAAACATTTCTGTAAATAGAAGATTCTATTTTAAGGAAAACAGGGAAAGTCATTGGGTGGCAGAGGTCAGTAAGGATCAGCCTACTTAGAGAAAGAGAAAGTGAAAAATGCAAATACAAAAAATGGAGGACACAGCACAGACACGCCCAAAGAGAGCCAAAGGAAAGCACAGAACGAATACGGGCATGAGGGAATTGGGAATCATGTTCCATGCTGTACTCCTCCATGGCTCCAGTGACCCTGAGGCTTCTTGTAATAATGTATGTGTTTCTGCTGCTTTAGGTGACATGCATCTTTAATGCGATGGGGAATTAGCTTAAGACACAATACACTTCGCAGTCTTCTCTACTTACCAATCATTTGTGTGTCGATCCCCTCACATAGACACATATTCTAGTATAACAGTTGGGGAATGACATGGGTAGATTGGAATTTCCAAACTATTGCCCTAGGAGGGAATCAAACTCAGATTTTAGAGGCACTTTTGATTTCAACAGGGAAAGGGTAGCTGTCATCAGACTGGTGACAGTAATGATGAATATAGCCAGATGTCCAACATTAAAAATCTCTACTATAAAAGAAAAAGACACTTGTTTAGAGAAATAAACTTAGGTGCCAATGCTCTCTAAAATCTGAGTTTTGATACCTCACACCCTCAAAAAAGTAGAGGAGAAAAAAATTCATGGAACAGAAAGGCAGAAATACAACCTAATTGGTTCCATATACTAGGCTAAGTTTGGGAAGTCAGACTTCCTCCTATCCATCTTTCCTTCCTCCCCATGTGTCTGAATATGCCTGAGCTAGGGTTGATGTAAATATGAGAAGAAACATGGAAGACACAAAAAGTTCAAGAAATTAAAAGGTGTTGGATGTCCATGTTAGCAATTTAAATTTGAAAACAGATTAGGAAAATATGCACACTATACTTACACAGGGTTATTGAAAACAGTTGCAAATATTCTCTGACCTCTTCAGTATATTGGCACATAGACATGATACAGTTCATCTTTAATATTTGATTTTGCATGTTAAGAATACATTCCTGAAGTGGAAATCACAGTTTGTGATTTAAACTGTACTATTTAAATAGGTGTCGTCCAATACAAAATAATGCAAACCACAAATGTGAACTGCTTATATAACTTTAATTTTCTAGTAAACACATTAAAAAGTAAAAAGAAATAGTTAAAATTCGTTTAATAGTTTATATTTATTTAACATAATGTATCCAAAATGTTATCATGTCAAAATCATGTCAACAAGTAGTAACTGTAGAAATCAGTGAGATATATACCATTCTTATTTTTTATACTAAGTCTTTGAAATTCGGTACATAGTTTAAAAGGAGAGCACGTCTCAATCTCAAATTGACAAATTTCAACTAGATAATCATATATGGCTAATGGTTACCATATTGGACAATATAGACCCAAGATAACTTTTTATAAATATTAATGTTTCAGATTGAAAAGATGCAATAAAATATATACCACTTATGTTTTTGTCAGTATCTAAAAGTCACATTCCATCCAACCATAGAAAAAATACCATATCCAGTTTTATTTCTACTTTGAGAGTGCCCTTATAGAATGCTTTTAGAATATAACTTTCAACACTTCTCATCTCACATTTTATCTCAAGCATGGTGAATTGCTTCCACATCAAATGTGGAAATTTGAATATTTGTGAAGAGTGCATCATATTTTTTATTATATTATATGTAACTGAATAAGCACTGCACTGATTGCAGCTGACAGGTTGACAAAATGCCATGTTTTATAGACATTGAATTAAACATGTATTGACTTTGATTTTAGTTTTCTTGTTTTGAAAGCATTGCATATAATTTCTGGCCTCCAACATTTTTGGCCCTAGGAAACCTCGTAGGCTGTGGGTTTTGTGCCCCCAGTGCCAATGGTATAAAACTACGCTGGCTAAAGACACATTTTTCCCATGCCAGCTTACAAAATATAGGGTTGCTCCTGTTCCTTTAGCTCTCAGCACAGTCGTCGCCTCTGACAGGCTTTTACTAACTTCAGTTTTGCTAACTTCAGTTTTGCTAACTTCAGTTTTGCCATCAAGGTATTCTGTTTGCTTATTTAAACAGCATTGGCAAATTTGCCCTCATTTATTTATTTGCCTATTAACTTATTTTGTTTCTGATTTAAGGAAGGCAAGGATGGTGTCTGTTTTGTTATCTAATGTATAACAAATGACCGAATACGTTGTAGACACTCAGTAAACTTTAGAGAAACGAATGGAAAAAAGTGTTTATTGTAAAGAGACATTCAAAGCTCATTTCACCTAAATGCCAAGTACAGGTTTTCCGTCTGGTAAGAATCCAAGGTTGCTCTGACTAGAAACCATACAAAATAATTCCCATGTATCCAGGGTTTCCAGCATAGCAAGTCTAGAGGGTCATTTACTTTTTTTTTTAAACTTCAATGTTATAAAGGCTTATAAAGCTATCTAACATGTTATCAATCATTTACATTTTATTAATTTCATTACATTTTATTAACTTCATTCACTTTGAAATTTAGTAATGTATTATCATTATTACTAATTTTTTTTTTCCCCTGGAGGGCCTTATGCTTTCTATTCTCTACCAGGGAAATTTTTGCTTCTTAAAAATTGTTTTCCTTTTTCCTTATTCTCTAAATCTGTGGCTCTCAACCTTACCCTGTTTTGTTTCTCCCAGGAGATATTTGACAATGTAGGTATTTTTGGATGTCACAACTCGGTGCAGGGGAGGTTGCTACTTGGTTATTTAGTGAGCAGAGGAAAGGAGGTGCTGCTAAAAATCTTCATATGTACAAGAAAGCTCCCTAGCAGCCAAGAATTATCCACCCCAAAATGTCAATAATGCTGATGTTGTGCAATATTACTCACAGTTCACTATAAACCAGTGACCCCTGTTTTTTTTTTCTTAAAATAATTATTGAATTTTAAAAAATGATTTCTCCTGTTTATGATACACCTTTTGCTTCAGAATAAACAATACTTTTTCAAGTCTGTAAGAAACTTAGTTTATCTAAGTGAACAGGATGAATAGCAATGAACATTTATCAATACAGTTTGTTTAAAGTCTTTGCTCCATTTCTTTAAATGTTGCCAGGTATCCTGAGAGTTTTGATGACTATCACATATTTCTATCATTGTAATATGTCTTTGCTAATCTGTTTTATAGGTCCCTTTAGATGGAATATAATACTACAGAAGCCTTTTCCTCAAAAGGATTAATGCCTGCACTATCATTTCTGCAATAAAACCGAAGACTAAGTGGTAGAAGCCACAGACACCTCCAACCTGGATTCCACAATCCTACGTTAAGTGCTGGAGTTTGTATCACTCTGCTGTAGGAAAGCTTTCGCCAATGCTTACAAGGAACTGTTTATCCCTGCTTCTCTGGGTCCTGTTTGATGGAGGTCTCCTAACACCACTTCAGCCTCAGCCACAGCAGACTTTAGCCACAGAGCCAAGGGAAAATGTTATCCACCTGCCAGGGCGGCGGTCACACTTCCAACGAGTTAAACGTGGCTGGGTATGGAATCAATTTTTTGTGCTGGAGGAATACATGGGCTCCGAACCTCAGTATGTGGGAAAGGTAATGGCCTGTTTCTTTTGACAACCCCTTGATAGCGAGGGGGATTGTGCATGGTGTATTGTGTGTGGATGTTTTGCACAGGAGTTGCCCAAACCAGTGACTAAAACACTGGAAATGAAATTCAAGAGACCTGGTATCTCTTCCTGACTCATTGACCCGGGTAAGCTTTGGAATATCATTCCATCCCTCTTTCCTTTAATTCTCCTTGATTTTCACAAAATGAATGTATATTTTGTTTTGATTTTGGACATTCTTTGCTAAAGACAAAAAGTTAAAATATATAACTACCATTTAAAATTGTTACTGTTACGTTATTGCTCACAGGCATTGTGAAACTATTTACTGATGAGAGACATTGGAAGTAACTCACCAGGAGTAAATATTCTAAACTGTTTGGGCTCCTTGGATGGCCAGGTTGTCTTCCTTTCCCTCCCCCTTAAAAGAATGGCTTCTTTAGGACAGTGGTTCAAAGGATTTGATTTGGCTTGCTTAGGCTTTATAAATAATTTATTTATTATATGCTATGCAAGCTATTTATGAAGCTATTTATGGCCAAAGTAAAAATCGTTGGAACCCAAATACTCGTATGTATACATCGCTGTTCAACACAGCATGCAATATTCTAATCATATTGCAAGTTTATAGAAAATTTTTTTTCACACAATAGTTGATGGCAACTGTCTGTTTTAGCACTTTATATTTTACTGCTATTTTCCTTATATCAAATTTTTTAACTATGTCTAGAACAGATAGAAGTTATCAATTCCACTGGAAAAATATTTTCCCAGAAAAATGAATAATTTATTTTATTTTCATTGTTTTTTTAATTCTGTTTTTTTTTAACTTTCTAAAATATTTGCTATGGTTTTAATTTAAAACAAAAACAAAAACAGGAAACCCAGAGACAATAAAAGGGAACCATAGTAAGAGGGGTATTAGGAAGTTGACATAGATAGAAGATTATGCCTCTAGAACATTAAGTCCTCAGAGCTTTCTGGAAGCCTAACCGAGTGAGAGACATAATGAGTCTTATGGTTACTATGGTAGGTCAAAAGAAGCAAATCCATTTAAGATCTTATTTTTCTGCTCTACATTTTTGGAATTTTCCCTTCGGAAATGTAATTAAAGAATACTGACTAATGTAGTGGAGGGGGTCTCAAGTAGAACCTTTGTTAAAAATGGACATATAGCCAGGGTTGCCCTAAGGTGTTTGAGCTCCCAGGCAAATTTCCTGTGGGCCCCCCATCAATATATAAAATGTGAGTCACATTCCAATCAGCCTTTGAGGACCATCCTGGGCAGCCCAGTTTCTAGTAATCTTGAAAAAATCTACAATGTCATAAAGCTGGATACTAGGAATCGGGGCCTGGTCATGTGGCCTTGTCTTGTGGCCTTGGGCCACCTCTGTAGTTGCCAGCCCTGGAACTCCACAGGGTCTGATGAACTCCAAACCTGAGTAGAAAGTCAAAGAGAGCTGTAATGGACACTGAAGGGAGAAGTGGACCATAAGGCCCAAGCAGTTCCAGTCCAGCCCAGGGCACCCCATGCAGGTGACACTGCTGTCCACAAAGAGCTCTGGACACCGAAAGAGTCTTAGAAAATCTGGAGGAAAACAGTCCAAAATACAGAAGCATTCTGAGGTTTCTTTACATTGCTTCCACTTGTGTGATTTCTCCATGCGATCATGGAATATAATACTCACTAAAACATTTCTGTGGTGAGATAAGCTTGTGTTGTACACATTTTTCTGGTAAGTTAACTTAATATAACAATATAAAGATTGAGTTTTGAAATCCAAGACAAATGAAAAGTAGCATAGCTCTAAAACTGTCTTGTGGGTGTCAGTCTTCTTTTTTTTTTTTCTAATTGAAGTGTATTCGGGTGACAACGGTTAGTAAAGTTACATAGCTTTCAGGTGTACAATTCTGTGTCAGTTTTCTTAACTCTGCTTATGACATAAGCTAGACATGAGTTTCCTCACAGATGTCACATGAGAAAGTGAGCTCTGGTTTTGACTGAAGCACATTCATAGCCTTCAGTTGTTCAAATCTGAGGTGAGGAAGTTGACACTGTATTAAAAAAAATTAATGAAATTGACTTCTGTCCTAAATCAAGTAACATTTGACCCCCCAATGACAAAGTAAAAAGGATCTAGGAGTTGCTTCTGCAGGTTTTGTTTGGAATTCTGCCTCTGTAATTGCTACCATAGCATAGAATTCATCCAACTCATTAAAAAGAGGAATCGATACATATTTATAAATAGATTTAAAAAGGAGGAGATCTAAACTCTAACCTATTATTAAATCAAAACAACATTATTTTCACAGGCGCATGGGTCCACTTTTGTAATGCATAATGAAAACCCATGGTTTCCAGGCAATATATGTTTCTAATGCAAATGAAACAACAGTTGCCAAAATTTCCTTCCTTCACGGAAACTAATTAAAGTTTCATTAACTGTCTTGATGATTCTAGATTTGGGAATAGTAATATGATAACATTGGGACTAATTGAAGCCATTATATGTATGTGTGTAAACATATATACATGTATTTACGCTTTTGCTCTTTCAAGAACGCTTTGATAGAGTTCATAGGAAAGTAAAGTATTATAAATAATATGGACTTCAGGGCTAAGGGAAAAGGCAACTGGAAAAGTGCCAGACACAATGGTCAACTGCACTATATAATTCAGCTTCACATTTAACTTTGTTTCTTTTCAGCAAAAGCGTCTATGAAAAACAATAATTTGTGTAGTTTCTATTGGAAGCTATACTTGTTGAGAAGAAAAATTGATTTCCCTAGCATCAAATGTGAATCAATTTATTCATGTAGAAATTTATGGAGATAGGAGTGTTCTAAGTGGCTTAGTGGACATTAGCCTTAACAATTATTTCATTTTTTAATTAATTTATCGGGGTGACATTAGTTATTAAAATTATATAGGTTTCAAGTGTACATTTCTATAATGCATCACCATATATTTGATCCCTTTTCCCTCTTCTACCACCCCCCTCCCCCCTTATCCTCTGGTAACCACTAAACTATTGCCTGTGTCTATGAGTTTTTGTTTCTGTGTTTGTCTTGTTCATTTGTTGGTTTTTGTTTTATATCCCACTATGAGTGAAGTCATATGATTCTTAACTTTTTCTGTCTGACTTATTTCACTTAGCATGTTGTTGCAGATGGCAGTATTTCACCTTTTATTATTGCCGAGTAGTATTCCGTTGTGTATGCTTATATACCACATTTTCTTTATCCAATCATCTATTGAAAGAAAATTTGGTTTCCATATCTTGGCCACCATGAATTATGCTGCAATAAACACAGGGGTACATATGTCTTTACAGATAAATGTTTTCAGATTCTTTGGGTAGTTACCCAGAAAAGTGATTGCTGGGTCATATGATAATTCTATTCTTAACTTTTTGAGGAGCCTCCATACTGTTTTCCATAGTGGCTGCATCAATTTGCATTTCCACCAACAGTGTAAGAGGGTTCCTTTTTCTTCACAGTTTCTCCAACACTTATTATTTGTCTTGTTGATGATAGCAATTTTAAGGTTGTATCTCATTCATTGTGGTTTTGATTTGCATTTCCCTAGTTGCTAGTGAAATTGAGCATTTTTTCATATATCTGTTGGCCATTTGTATGTCTTCTTGGGAGAAGTGTCTGTTCAGTTCCTCTGCACATTTTTTTATTGGGTTGTTTGTTTTTTGTTGCTGTTGAGTTGTACGAGCTTTGTATATATTTTGGATATTAGCCCCTTTATCTGAGGCATTGTTTTCAAATACCTTCTCCCATTCAGTTGGTTGCCTCTTAATTTTGTTGATGGTTTCTTTTGCTGAGCAAAAGCTTTTTAGTTGGATATAGTCGCAGTCATTTTTTTTTTTTTTGGTTTTTCTTCCCTTGCCTTTGAGGTATAATGCATAAAATCCTCTTTGAACCCAAGGTCCATATTTTAGTACCTATGGTTTCTTCTGTGCAATTTATTGTTTCAGGTCTTATGTCTTATGTTTAGGTCTTTGACAATTGTTGCATTTAAAAGTTGTTGACGGTAATATTGACATCCTTTCAAGAAAGACCAGACTATGATATTGCTTATCATGAAAAGTGCCTTTACTGTATATGCAAAGAAAATGCATGTGTGTCTATAGGTAAAGCCAATGCTTTCTCCTCAAATAGACATTTTGGATTTAATACAACACCTGAATGAAAGTGTACAGTGCCATATTGCAGAGTAACACAGAAATTGATTTGATTGGCAAAAATTTTAATTCAAACATCATTAAATGTTCCAACTCCCCACCAATCAATCCTGTATTATTAATATCACACACACACACACACACATGCACATGCACACACATGCACAAACACACAGTAACCTGGATGCTTACAATAACATATGTAACTGCCTGCCTATGTCTGTCAAGTACGGCTATGTCATAGCCTCAAAACTATGTATCAAGAAAACATTGTCCAATGTATCTTTAAACAATAATTAGGAAAATCAGTTGTCATTTCAGGTGATCTCTGATAGCAGCAATTCTTAAATATGTAGTGTTTAAAATGGTCAAAAAATAAACTGAAACATATATAAAACCTAACTTCAGAAGTATCTGTTTATTCAGCATATTTTTGCTTGGAATACATTACAATTTGAAAAAATGTTATGTTTTGTGGGGATAAATTTAGGTATAGAGATCCCTAGATAGGTAAGCTAATAGGTAAGATTATTTTATTATTTTTTTAAATTTTCATTACCTTTTATTATCTTTTGTGTTTGTATTTTTTTTTTTTTAGTATTAGTTTCTGGTGTGTAAAACAATGTCATAGATATTTCACCCCTCACAAAGTGATAATCCCCCTCCCCCAAACTATTGCCTCTCTGACATCATGTATATCTATTACAATTCCGTTGACTCCATTCCCTATACTATACTCCATATCCTATGACTATATATATATATATATATATATATATATATATATATATATATAATTATAGTTGACATACAATATTATTCAGCTTTAGCTTCAGGTGTACAGTGCAGCAGTCAAGCATCTATTGTACATCATCCATAAGCTTCTTTGAGTTCTTCTTTGGGCACTATTTGAATTGCTTTTCATATATAAACTGTGTGATCTTCACAACAGCTCTATCAGTAGCCCCATTTTGCATATCAGAAAACTGAGTCTCACAGAGAAGTTAAATAGCTTCCTCATGTCCCATCACTCACATGTTGCAAGTAAGATTTTACACCAGGGAGTTTAGCTCCATTGCACCAGAAAATGTCACAGTTTATTATCTTATAAGGATCTTAAAAGCTAACAATAATCTCAGTACTCTGCCAAACATACTATAGTGGAGACCCTATTAGGGATGGTGGAGGGAAAGGAAGGTGGGTCAGTAGGTCTGGAAGGTGGGGGAATCCAGAGAGGCTGCACAGGTGAGACAGCACCTGAGATGCACCTTGACAGATGATTTACTTTTTTGTAAGAGGTATTCTCAGGAAACAGTTTTATGAGCACCGAGGCTTGAAAGTTCAAGGTGAGTCTAGATAACCATATTTCAATATAGTCAGTGAGTAAGAAGCCAGCTGTTTAGAATAAATAAATACTGAAAGTATGGAGAGGTTTGATTCTGATACCATGATCAGTATTACTTGTTCTTATTTATTTATAATTGAGGTATAATTGACATATGGCATTATATGAGTTTCAGGTATACAACAAGTGATTCAATGTTTGTATAGATTGTGAAATTATCACAACAAGTCTAGTTAACATCTGTCACCATTCAGAGTTACACATTTGCTTTTTCTTGTGATGAGAGCCTTTAAGATTTACTCTCTTAGCAACTTTCAAATACGTAATCCAATATTATCAAGTATAGTCACCATGCTGTATATTACGGTATTGTTTGTTCTTAAAGGTGTCAAGATGCACAACAGTGTCTTCATTGAGGGGATTCACTCTGACAGAATTGCAGTCCTAGAACCATCACTCAGAGTGTGAGGACCCAGGCCCAGACCCTAGACCAGGCAAGCTATACCTTAGGCTAGACAGGCTCATTTTAGAAATACCCCCACCCTAAGGAATAAGAAAAAGTCATACTTCAACTAAGCATAGCAGAACATCCTGTTAAGCTAGCAGGATGCGGTTATAACTAACAGTAGAAGCTCTTCTTTGCAAGAATTAGGTTACAACAATAGATTATTTTACAGATAACCCATTTTCACACCTGGGTCAGGACGTTTTGCAAAAACTAACTGCTTTTTTGCTTCTGTACACCTGCGTCTGCTCAAACTCCCGGAAATCAAGCCCCTATAAAACTTCCACCCACCAAGACCTTGGGGCCGTTCTCCTCTTGCAGAGTGAGGCGGTCGCCAGGCTTGGCTGAATAAAGCTTTTGGAACTAAAAAGTATGTCTCGCAGGTCTTTACTAACGAGCAAGGACCTAACAAGAGATCCGTTTAAGAGACTATTGGAGATAAAGAAACCAGTGTGGAGACAGGAAACACATATAGGAGAAGGTTACAGGAGGCTGGTCTAGAAAGTAATGAAAGAGAAGAGATAGTAGAGTTGAAGATGTGAAAGGTAAAGAAGTAAGGAAAGACTTCAAGAACCATTGGTCTTGGGAATATAAAGGATGAGACAAAAAATTAGTACACAATTACATATAGAAAATAAAAGAGAGGGGAAATTAAAAAAATAATAAATTACACAGATTTCTGACTTCTGTTTTATTAGTATCCTGTTTAGGTTTGTTTCTAAAGAAATATAATCATCACTGTTGAATAATTTATAGCCATAGTTACTTAGAAGTACCTGGGTGAAGTATCTCATAGGTATTTAGATACGTTAATGTGGGGTTCACGAAAGAGGCCAGTGGTAGAGGTACAGATATAGGAGTAATTGGTATACAGATGGGAGTCAAAATCATACAAGTGGGTAACACAATCTGGACAAATTACAGAGGAGATACGAGAACCCTGATTTTTAAATACAAAGCAGATGAAGCAGAATTAGATAATGTCATGGATAATAAGTTAAAAAACATTATGAATAAGAAATGACAAATAATGTCCAACTCTACAGACCAAATTAAATAATGACTGAAAAGCCTCTGCTGGTTTTGGTAGTTAGCAAGCTTGACGTGACCTTCGTCAAAATGATTGTAATGGTTTTCTGTAGAAGTTAAAGAAAGGAGGAAGAGCTGGGTACAGCAAGTAGATTTTAAAAGTGTAGATGAAAGAGATTGATCTGTGATATTCCTGGTGTGATGTGATAGATGCACTATTGATTAGCATTCTCCAGAGAAAAAAAATGATAGGATGTGTGTGTGTGTGTGTGTGTGTGCGCGTGCGTGTGTGTGTGTGTGTGTGTGTGTGCATGTGTGTGTGTGTGTGTGTGTGTGTGTGTGTGTGTAGAGGGAAAGAGAAAGAGAGTGAGAGAGAGACAGAGAAGGAGAGAGGTGTTATCTAAAGAATTTTGCTCATGTTAATTTTTAAATGCAATCTGCACAGTAGATAGTAGGCCAGCAGGCTGGAGACTCAAGTAAGCATTGCAGATATACTTAATATAGCTATTCCAATTACATAATAAATATAATATAATTAATATAATATAATATAATATATTATGTTGTTATATATATATATATATATAATATATACACACTTATGAAGTATGTATATCTATTTCAATGTATTCCTGTTATATATTCTTGAACTGCAGAAATGATTACAGGATGGATTTGATGATCTATTGGGCTCAAACCCCGTTGACCGTCTGACCTCCTTAAGCCCTGACTAGGACTAATGAGCCGCAGGGACTTTCTGAATCTTCTGAAATTAGTGTTAGTTCAGAGTCAGTGTCTAGTAGTCCCCTAAGGTCTGATTATTTCCTTTTTCCCCATGCACAGTCATCCTGGTAAATGGTCCTTTGAGGAAAGCTGGAAGAAAGATTCACAGTATATATATGTAATTTATGGTGTAATGAGGCCTCTTTTCCAGGGAATCAGGACTTCTTTCCATTCAATGGATTCTGGGTCTATAAATTGGATTGAGTCTGGTAATAGATTGAAGGGCTATGACTCTGTTTTTATAATTAAGGTTAGACTTTTGGTGACTTGACTAGAACTTTTCTGTTTATACAGATCATGTAAGAATTTAATAGGCTCCTGACTATGTCACCTCTTGGAACAATGGCAATTCCATAGGTTCCGTGTGTCAGATTATTTAGATCACTGCTTTATCTCTGATGCCCATTAGCGTAACTCTAGCCACCTTGCCTTTGACTACTGATTGCTGCTACTGGATCTCTGTCACCCCAGGATCCAATTATTCCTACTGCATTTAGGTTTCCCAATTCAGTGGGGGCAGTGCCCACTGTAAATTCTGTCCTACAGACACAAGCCATCACAGAGTTCTTCGAGAATGCCGGGGCTTCCCTCTGAAATTCACTTTCCAGAGTCATGGTGAAAGATACATCCTCTGGAACTTTCCAGAGTGGGTGTGTAGGTCTTAAATGAAAAAGTGTTAGTGATTAAATCTCCCTAAGCCTTTGAATCTTTTCCTCTACAGTAAACCATGATAGGCCTGGCATTTCAAATCCATTCACTGTGGGTGTTCTTTTGCTCCATGTTTCAGCCAAACGAGCTGTTAGAACATTTTCTAACCTTCAAACTGCAACATTAACTGCAGAATTAGATGCAACATTAGATGCAGAATATTTGCTTAGTTGGCCCACATCAAGAAATTTGGCCTGATCCAAATTAGTGTTCATTCCACAATTATTTCCCATTCGTAATATCTATTCTCACATGAAATTTCTAGATTTTTGTCTGTATAGATAAAATCAAGTAGTTCTCTTGGTGTGTAACACATTTATTCTTGGGTCACACTTCATACCTCACCTTTAAAGGCCTCCTGAGACTTGAGTCAAGTTACAGATCTAGAAGCAAGAATCTGGGTGCATATATATATATATATATAACAAAAATGTGTCATACATATGATCACCCAGATTCTGCCTCTTACAAATGTTTGATTAGGAGTATCAAATGGTGATATTTTTCATATCTCTATTGCTATATTACATCAACTACCAGTGCTGTCTTTACTGCTGGTAATAGTCATTAGTATCTTTCCATCTAATTAGATTAGAGAGTCAGTTCCAGAAACCAGAGTAAATTAAGAAAACACATAGATAGGATTTTGTTCCTCTAGAACCACCCCTAGTACCAAAACATGTATTAGTCGGGGTTCCCAAGAAAATCAGAATGAGTAAGGTACATATTATATATACAAATATATATATTTGGCTCATGTGATTGTGGAGGTGAAACTTCAAAATCTGCAGGGTAGGCTGACAGGCTGAGGCCCTGAAACAGTTTTAGTTTAAACTGAGAAGTTTTCCACTGGCAGAATTCCTTCTTGATTAGGAGAGCTCAGTCTTTGTTTATTAAGGCCTTAAACTGATTGGATGGGGCCCACCCACACTATGAAGGGTAATCTGTTTTACACACACAGTCCACCAATTTAAATTTTAATCTCATTCAAAAAAAAAAACAAAAAAAAAACACCTTCACAAAAACATCCAGAATAGTGTTTAATCAAATATCTGAGCACCTTGGCCCAGCGAGGTTAACACATAAAATTAACCTTCATAGAAATAATAGATACAGCTAGATGCTGATAAAGATGAAATGCCTGATTAATCAGAAGAAATAAGTGCTGGTTGACCATTACAACTTAAGGGAAGTTAGTTTTTAAAAGATTTTCAGGTGCTAGAACTAATCAGCAATATGCAATTTTCTGCACCAGCAAGAAGCTTTAAGGGAGGAGAAAAAAAAGAGTACATGATTTTATCAATTCATTACTGCAGCTCTATTGGGCCAATGTGATGCAAGAGAGAGAAGGGTACTGGAAAAGGTGAAGTCCAAGACAAGCCAGGCTGGGACTGCAAACACTCACATTCCAAAGAGACTTACCAAAAAATACATATGCTTTTATATATATGAAAGTCAAGGCAGGGGCAATAGAATTTCACTTTTTTGTATATATATGTACATAGAATTTGGGTTTGAAGTCGTAAAAATAATAAGAAAGGAAAAAGAATAATAGGGATAGTATGATGGCTTATTAAAATAGCTATAATTGCATTGCCAAAGTAATTTGTCTATCTGGAATTTCTTCTAAATGAACCAATATTTGAGTGATATTTTGATTCATGTATATAACCCTTTATACCCCATAAGAATGCAAATTATGTCATAAAGCTATACTAACACATTTAAAAGTCGTTTTCATGGTTCCTCTATCATCTATCTATCTATCTATCTATCTATCATCTATCATCTATCTCTCTGTCATCTGTCTACCATCTATCTATCTATTTATCTATCTATCATCTATCTATTGAGTTTGTGAGTCATATAGCTTTTCGAGAAGCCTATAATGTAGTTTTCATGGTTCAATTTACTCCTAAAGTGTGAGCTTTCAAATATCAGAGTAATTCCTGTTCATTTAAGATTCAAGGTTCATTATACCAACTCAATCTTCGTGCAAGGTTTAAAACCTTATGCATCCTCTTGACTCCTGCCTCACATATCTGAGAACATATGTAGTATATGTTAATGCCCTAAATGAAGGCCTTGTTCCATTTTGCTGCCAAATGGATTGACCTTTCTGCTAATCAAAACATCTTTAGCTATCTGCTATTTCTGTAGCAAAACAACAGAAGGAACTGATAGGTAAGCCTGATATTTTATTCCACACTTTCATTCTTAAGCACATCCTTGGGTTTTGGAGTTTCTCTCAATACATAAGACTGTCTTTGAAATAATCACCTTTGAATATGGCTAGATAACAATATGTTTAAGAGGAAAATTGATTGGAATTGAATTTGAACCACTATACTAAAGTTTTTGTCAAATAATCCTTGCCCATTATATGCCAGTTATCTCTCCTTTACAATGTATGTGTTGCTTCTAGTATGCTATTTTTTTATAATATCCATGTTATAAAGGTTTAATGAGTATACTTTAATTGAATTGGCAGACCCTTAAATGAAATAAATTAAATTAAATTAAGTTAATATATGAAACACTAAAACCAGCTTTTCAAAAATAACATGGAAGCATTAAGATTTGAGCGCCATTTTTAAATTTAATTTTCTTTTTTCCTCGTTTCCCCTCTTCTTTCTCTTGCTGTTTTTCTACCCTACATATAATTATATTTCAATCCTTTCTTCTAAGCATTTTTTTTCTATATTATTTATGAACATTGCTTGACTATAGTTACTTAAAATCTGGAATAATTGGTTAGGAGGCTTTGATTCTAATTCCAAGTGCTGTAATACGTATCCATACAAAATGCTTAAGCACATGTGTATCAATCCATGTGACTAATAACATAATGTGATAGCACACACCCAGATTATATTTTCACCAGAAATATCTCAAGTGCATTTGTCATGAACTCACAGTTCAGTTCATTGTGTGAGTATGTGTGTATGCATGCATGTGTTACTGAACATTTTTCTATAGACTATTAGTTGGATTCCTTGGAACCTGGTGCTCTCTGTGGGCTAATATTGATGACCATCTAAAATTTGCATATTATATACCTGGTGATTACAGAGAGAACCTGGTGGAATTATTAGAAAAATACCCTGGGAAACACAACCTGTATGAAAAGGTAACAGAAAATTAGGGAGTATAGAGTTACCTGAATAATAAAGATTTCAAATGAATGACCTTATCTGCTAACAACATTGAGTTTATGAATATATACATGGTTATACCACACTGGAAATATGGGTGGGTTCTTTTACTACACTTTAAGCATAGTACACACAAGTATGTGTGAGAAACATTCGTCTTTCTTGACTCAGAAAAAAAGTGAAACTTTTTTAGAGTAGATTTTCACTTATACTCATGATCATTATTAAAGAATGTTGTTGCTTTTAGTTGTAGCTGTTGTATGTCAACTATCAAGAACTCTTAGTTGGGCCGGCCCGAGTGGCTCTGTTGGTTAAGAGCTCGCTCAAGAGTACCAGCTCTGAGCAACAGCGGTTTGATGATTCCCAGTCCAAGCTGAGCTGCCGCTGAGCTCCCAACAGGTGGCAGGATGACTCAGCTAAAAAAAAAAAAAAAAAGGAACTCTTAATTAGTGTTGGAAGAACCCATGATATACCTGGGTCAGGGAAAAGGGGTGTTATCACACACAGCACAGCAAGCAGTGTGAGCATCAATATAATTGAGCCAGTTTCCATTGCCACCTGTACCACAGGGACTAAGTAGATGGGCACAGATGCATACCAGTACATGCAGCGTGTTCATTATGGGAGAGGAATCCTGATAATTTCTACCCTTTGGTTGGGATGGAAGCATTGTCTCTATTTTACCGGTTAGTAAGCATGTCTACCCTTTGCTTGGGAAGAAGACACTATGTCAACTTTTCAAGGTCATTTACTACACGTATAAACAGTCTTGAATATATAGTCTTGATAAAAGGTCATTTAATACTTTCTATGTAAAACCTGCAGGGACAGGATGGGAGATGGAAATTGTCCCTCAAAGCCATATAGTGTGTAGACTTACTGAAGCAACACTATATAATGTAGTGACTTGGTAAAGCTGGAAGCAGTTTAAATACTTTCTTCTGCCAGCTAAATGAATTGCTTTGTCAGTAGTCAAATGAAGGACTCATTCCTCTCTTTCTCTTTACTCTTTAAAAAAAAAAAAAATCCTACTCCCAGAGATCACAGCCACTTTCATTCTGAATCTTGAACTTAGAACTATAAATATACAGGAGGGTTGGAACTAAATATAAGAAGAAATGTCCCAAGTCTACTTCTGCTTCTTAATGATGTTAGCCTCACAAAATTAGCTATCTTCTCAATAAGTATAACCTTTTCAGTATACATACCTATTTTTATTATCTAAATGATAGAATATAATGTGTCTTTTAATCACTGGCTATGAATAATTATTTGGGATATTACCTCCTCACAATTATACTGATAATATCACTCCTTGATTAAAATGTAAGAACTAACTTTTTCTACCATAAACAGTGATTTATTGTAATAAAGAGTACATATAGAATTAAATTTCTCTTTATTTTACAAAGTATTAACTGTTCCTAAATTTTGAAATAATAGTTTGGATATATTTATGGGACTTTATCATATTTTTAGCCACCTATCATAAAGACCATGAGATTTTTTTAATTCAAAAAGTTGTTTTGAAAGTGATGGACTTTAAAAGAAAGTAATGATATTTCTCAATGATATATAAAAGTATCTAAATGTGATTCTCTGCTGAGTAAACTTATAAGCAAAACAATAAATTGGTAGCATTGAAAGATGGAACTACAGTAATGTTGATCATGTCTGCTACTGTTGCAAATATGTTTTAAAAAAATGTGTTTCAAATAATAAATTTTTAAGTCGTCCCCGAAGAGCAAGTATTGAATATTTAAAAACCAACAAATAGTAGAGAAGGAAATCTGTCCTTTGAAAATAAAGTCAGGTAATTAGTAATGGTTGAAAATATAACAATCCAGTATTATTTTCTTCAATTAAAATATTTTAGACAAAATAAAAAAATATTTAAAATATTTTTATGCTTGTACATGACTGTGAGCAGGTAATTCATTAAAATTCTTCCTTTGCTTCATAACTGTCTACAAATTAGAACACTGAACTCCTTAAGACTACAGCTGCCATGTCGTACCAAAGAACATGGAAACTAGCAATAGTTGAATTGCTATCAATTGACTGAAGAAACATTTGTTTGTTTAAACAATCAGAGCTTCTTAATCCATTTAAAACCTGGCTTTAAAACTATAGTTGAAAATAAGAGCAACCAAAAATAGTATAGTGTAAGTATAATCTTTCTTTTTCTCTTCCTTCCTCCCTCCTTCCCTCCCTCCCTTCTTTTCTCCCTCCCTTCCTCCCTTCTTTCCTTCCTTCCTTCCTTCTTTCCTTCCTTCTTTCTTTCCTTGATTAGAAAATATCTTAAGAGATCATAAGAAGGGGAAATTCAGGGGAAAAAAAATAGAGGCTATGCTAATAGGTAAAATACAGTAAATATATGTACAAAAATACACAAGACTTCTTTTTAGATAGTGTCATTAAAGACTTCTAAAAATCCTTAAACATATTTTCAAATATCAGGGAATTAGAGCAAGGGACACATCTTTGTGAATCTTTGCATTATCTCTTAGTTTCCCAGAGGACACAGAATAGTGAGTGACATATTTGACAACTGGACAATCTTTAAATAAAGTGGAATTTCATCACCACTACATGAAAGCTTTCACAAACACTTTATGTGTTTTCAGTTAAGTGAATGCTTGTAAAGAGCTGGCTCTTGTGGGTCATAAAACATCAAGGCTTCACCCTCATAGCTTGAGTGTGAAAATAGTGGAAATGGGGAAAGGGTCAAAGAAAGCCATTTTAGTGTTCAAATATTTCTGAAAATGTCTATGTCCCCACATTCCCAGCATCTGAACTGACCAGCCACTCAAAATCCATCCCCTTTCTTGATCCCACTGCTTTATTTTCACTGAAAGGAAAGGGGATGTCTAAAATTGAATTCAGTTAAAGAATTCTAATTACACATTTCCCCCCTAATGAAGACAAGATCTAAGCATTCTTGGAAGTGCTTCTCTGTTTAATGGCTGCCCCTACCCATGCTACTGTTTATTTCAAGGTCAAGGAATTCTTGAAAAATACTTTGGATGGTAAAGGAAAAGTTAGACATTAACTACAACCTCTGAAATATGAATTTATATAAGGGGTGACAAACTATAGCTTTTAGATCAAATTCAACCTGCTGCCTGTTTTTGTCAATAAAGTTTCATTTGGAACACATCCATGCATCTTTGTTTACATATTGTCTATGGCTGCTTTTGCACAAGATGGCAACATTGAGTAATTAGGACAGAAATCACCAAACCTAAAATAGCTACTATCTGGTTCTTTACAGAAAAAGTGTGCTGCCTCTTATTTAGATAATTAACCTTGACACACAAGAACACTATATGGACTTAGACATTTCATTTGTGGACACTCAGAACAACTGTTCACACAATCTTGTTTGTTTGTTTTTTTCCAGCCTTCGCCATCGCTGGCGACTCACGGCAGCCCAGCTCCAGGTTGAGCTGTTGTTCAGCATCCTAGCTGTGGAGGGCAGTGTCACTGGCCCTCATATGTGGGATCTGAACCAGGCTCCTCTGGTGTCCCAAGCCAGTTCTTAACCATCGCGCCACTCTGCCGGCCCACTCAGTCTTGTTTTTGTCTTGAAGAGTCAGAGAGCTAGTTGTCAGAAGTGAGTCACTTGGGGGAGAAGTAGCAGAGTGTAGGGAAAGAATTAAGGGCTTTTTTGTGGCTTCAGATGACCTTATTACCTCAGTATTATCATCGTTAAAATAGGGCTAATATGAAAAAAAAAAAGAATATGCTTACTTTGGGGAATTACTTAATCCACATACGGGACAATGAATATATTGCATAGATTCTCAGCCAGTGACATTAATGTTACTGTGCTACTCTCACTCCACTTTTTTTTTTTGTCAGTGTAGAAATTGTAATATTACTGATGGATTTGTTCTTCATAGAAAGGTATCTAGAGTCATCAGAATACACTTCACTATTTGGAACAAGAGACTCATATAGGTAGAATCTGTCATATTTTATGAATTAAGACATTTTATAGATTAAGATTTCTGTCTCCACTATTACCCCTTAGATAGATTGCCAAGAATCTCCCAGCACCATAAGTATGCCCGTGTCCCAAACCCTTGTTTCTTTATCTAAGTGTATCCATTTGGCAAGAACAACAGCATAATATATAATAATTTTAGATACATACAGTAAGTGGGGAAATTATTACTAGAATTTATTAAGCTCATTTTGTCAAGAATGCAATGATTCCTATCATAAAGCAGGGATGAAACAAGTTTATTCAGAGTTAACAATGTTTTGGGGAAGTCAGGTTAAAACCAAATACAGTAATCCCTTGGTTTGCGAGCATAATACGTTCCAGAAACAAACTACTCATACTACAAGACATCACTCATTTACCAAGTTAAAATGTATTCAAAATGTTTGCTCATCTTGTGGAACACTTGCAAACCATGTTATTCACAATTCAAGGTTGTACTGTATATTCATGTAAAGAAGTGAACAAAATCAAGGCCAGAGTATTAGAGCACACCAAAGACACAATAAATGTTAATATGCATAGTGAAGCAAATAATTAAAACATATTTAAGAGACCCCATTTTCTTTTCTTTGTTGGTGTAAACATTTATTATATATAATATCTGCCTCCTTTATATCCATTACAATAAACAGTTACAAATGAATTTTGCAACTATATGTACACTTAAAAATTTTGTATTTCATGAAAGAAATCTAGAATCATATTTCAGAATATCAATGTTTAAATTCAAAGTTTAGAAATGTTAGTTATGGCATATTTTTATCAATATGTGCTCATTAATTCATTTTCCAGGTGTATGTTTAGTTTTTGCTTCCACTGGTTAGGTTTTTCTGTAACATGCAACCTTTGATGAAATACCAAACTTTAGCTATCATAAGAGACATTGAATATATTTTAAAATAATTATTTAATTTTATCAAACAATTTTAATACAGTCACAGTCATATTTCAAAAGTGATGCCTTAATTATGACTATGAATACATACTACTAAGTGATATTTTTGATCAAACCATGATTAAGTGCAGCTATTAAGTTAATAATTAAGTAGCTGATAGGGAAATATTCCAGTTCAATTAAGTAAAATAATTACTTACAGAAAAATAATTATGCGCACTCTCAACACACTACGTTTCCTGGGTGAGAGTTCAGAAGAACAGATGAGATATACAAGCAAGGACACTGAGATTATTAGAGAACAAGTCCCCATGTGCCAACTGGGTGGGGTGACTAGTCCTTTCCCTCCTGCCTTGCACTTTTCATAAATACGCTTTCTTTGAGCTGTTTCTGCGGCATTATCGCAAAGCATAATAATATCATTGTACCAGTTCTATTTGAACTTGCAGTACAGGCATCTGCTGATTTTCCAAGGCCAGGCCTGCTCCTCCTGATGCAAAGAAAGGTGTTTTCTTCTCATCAATAGTCCAGTTGGGGATAGGGTTACTTCTGATGTCAGGGTGACATGAACAGCACCCATTATTACTTTCAAAATTGTTCCTGTTGGACAACATATTACATGCCACCTTAGTGTGTATGTCATTTAGAAAACTTCCTGGTCTTAAAGACTATGAACATATCCTTATAGCTCCATTAAATCACACACTTGCACCTCTTTTGCTGGGGGGGGGGCGTGTCCATTGCTGTTGATTGGCAGAGCTTCCAAAATCAGCTGCATTCTAGGCCTAAAATAACACCATTCTTCCATGGCCTTTTCTTGGTCTGACACAGAGTTTTCCTGATCATTATTATAATTTCTCTCTTAGAGGCTACTGTTATTCTTCTGACCATTTGGCCTCAATCAGGGGTTCTACATACTTTGGACATAATCACGTTAATAGCCTTCATATTACTACATACTAGAAAACTATCCTGTTCTTTTATAAACTGTTCAATTAAATAGATACATGGGGGGAAAGTGCAATCTAATTTTAACAGTCAATATCAGCTGAGGCTTGGGCAGACCTTTTTCAAACCACAATGTCCTGTTAGAAAACATTGCCCTCACTTCAGTGGGAAGGTTCTATACCATATATCTATCACAAGACTAAAGTAGGATAGTGTATTTATTCTTTCCAGATCTAACAAAAAGTTTGGACCCAAAGCAAATCCTAGTCTTCATCTTAGAATGCAGAAACTAATTAAAAAGTTTCTAGTTGAAACGTTCCAGCTTCAAATACATAATAATCAAATCTCCAGCAGGTATGCACGCATATTATGGTGGGAGAAAATTTAGCTGTAAGCTCACTGGTTGCTCCAGCTCTAGTAATGATTTACAAATTTTTGTAGAATTTGAGTCGATGAAGAAGTTGGAAGAGGTGTTAATGATCAGAGATGGTGTTTCTAGAAACGTTTTTTAAGAGGAGGATTTCTAGTGTTTATCAAGTGATCCACAATATACCTTAGAGGTAAAGCACAAAGGAAGACTACAGAGTGTTCTTGACCAGTGTGAATAGTAAAAACAACGTTGTGATAGGAGATGGACAGAGACAAGCAAAGGACAAACATTACAAAAAAAAATAAATAAGTTTAGGTCCATCAAGTTTTAGCCTACTTTGATTATCCTGGTACTCTTAGAAATCACTTCAGCTTTTGTAAAATGGCACAACATAATTTTAGGTAACAGTGGACGATTATTCTTGCTGACTATAACACACTTACTTTGATGTTACTTAAGAGGTAAGGATTTAGGCATAAGAAACTATGGCTTTGATGCCAGGCTTAGGAATGATAAAAAAGGGATGCATTAGAAAATGTCTGTGAGAGATGAGGTGATAGAGTAAATGTTAGAGGTGAGGTGTGATATTGGCAATAATTACATCCAGAATTTAATATTTTCTGATTGCTCTGTGGAGAGTATTTGGGATTTATTTCATTAACTCGCTTAGCACCCCCAAGAGGAAAGTGCTGCTGTTTTCTCCATATGGAGGGTAAGGAAGTAGAGGCATAGAGATGTTCTGTCATTTGTCACAGATAGCTCATAAAAATCAGAGTGCTGGGGTCCAAAATAGGTCTCCCCAACCATGAAGCCAGAATAGTGGGTGCTGGGATCCAGGGGAGATGTGCCTGCCAGGATAACACTTGACAGTGTTTAATATGCTTTCTGGCACATGAAGCATGTTAACAGAGAGTAAAGCAAGCTCCCAAATGAGCCCAGGCTGTTGGTGAAGAGCTCTGGGAGGCACGTAGTGTTACATTATTATTCATTCTCATGATGTCACTTTCAAGGAGATAAAGAGATGATGTTGAATGGGCTATAAGTTAAGACATATGTTAATTCAGTCCCTGAAGAAGGACATCACAATTACTCAATTATCAGATAAAGAACATCCAAGTGAGTTTATGTTTTAGTGGATGGAAATGAAGAGCTTCAGAGCAGCAAGACTTCCAAGGCACCACTCCAAATATTCCAAGACAGATCAGCGATGCTGAGTGGTACTTCAGACATGCTTCACTTATCTGGGATGATTTTCTTTTCTTTTTTCCCTAATAAGAGAGATTCTGAGATTTCTTAAGTGAAAAAAACAAAGTGAAAAATATAGTCATTAAGTAAATATATTTGAGAGAAGAAAATCTTCAAGTATCTATTTTAAAATACGACATATGTGAAAAACATTCTTGCTATATAAATATTAGCTGTCAAAATATACAATGCTATAGTCCTAAGAGGTTTTGAACCCTGCTTTGAATAGTCCCTTGCTTGGAATGTATGCTGTTATTCTGTTATTTTTTGCTTACTTTCATGATAAAGTGTTTAAAAACTAATTCTCATGCCCAAACTTTAAGATAAATTGGACACACATAATATATTTTTATTCTACCTGAAGAAGTGGTCCCATAAAGCTTGACAACAAAAGTTATGTGGAAAACAACCAGTGTATATACAATTTGTCAAAACTTTTTAATACAGTTTATTAAAGGTTATAGAAAGTGAAATCTTGCAAACCAAAACAAAATGAGTAAAATTTGTTATTTTCTTGTCTTACTAGAAAGCATAGGGGTGCAACAGAAAAGGAAACACAACACCTAACTGTGAGGACAAAAAAAGGAAAAATTAAATTTCAGATCTGTGTCTCCAAACAACTGGTTCTGTGGCTTCATGAAACAATGGGACATTACAGGAAGGCAGGGTGGGCTGTCATAGGTGAATGATTCAAAAAATAAATAAATAAATTCACAATGTTTTGTGAAATATGGCTGAACGAAGATAATCATACATAGTATTACTGGGTTGTCAGAAAAGTCATGACACATTTTTGTATCAAAAAACATAGAAAAAATACATCATGACTTTATCGACAACCCAATAGATGGACAGTTATAGTCATTGAAGTGAAACCAATAAGTTATACAATAAAATAGCAACAAACCTTCTATCCCTTTATTATTGTGAGGATATGGGGGGGGCAATGTAGCAGAAACATACTTTAAGCAAGATTACAGAAGAGGAAAATATGAAAAATATGCGTCTAATAGATGGCGGCGTCGATTTTGACTTCTGCTTTGTGCTCGGCAAAATGCTGAAGACTTTTCACGCATCACTTCCTTTATTCCTCACAAGATTTTGAACCAAGGGGTTGTGAAATGTATAAAGCTGTGACCCATGTATTTAAACCCCAGAGCAGAACTGCAGCAAAAATAAAATATTCCACATGAGAAGAGAAATTTCAAAATACTCAAATCCTTTCCTTTGGGATTTTGGAGACAATGAATGAAACCTATAATCCCCAAGTCATATTTCTTGAAAGCCTTAATAGTTTCTCTCTCATATCATTATATGCTTCTCTCAGTATATCTTTTTGAACCACACCCATTCCCAATATCTGAAGAGCGGTTTCCAGTTATTGTTCTCTTCCACCGTTCTTCTCACACCATCTTTTTTCTCTGATTGGAAATGCCCAAGAGATGGTTTTCTATGTTGGGTCATTCTTAAAGATAGAAAGAGGAGGAATGGCTGAGCTAATCCAAGTCAGAATCATTTTTAGAGGGTAATACAATAGAAGGGAAATAGAAGCTCTCTTTAATAATTTGTATCGTGTCACATGTGAATTATTATTGCAGAAATGACAAAAGCAACATATAGGGGAATTATGTAGGGTAGCCAACGTCACTGCTATTGTAAAAAGGAGTAAAGTAGCCAGGGTTAACCCCCCAAATCTTTGAAATAAGCCATATTGATTTGGTCTAACAGCAACAGCCCAAAGTTAACATAGAGCCATCTATGTGTTCTCAATTCTATAATACTTACAGTATACTATATAGTGAAATTGGATAATTATTTATAGAATGAAAATATGACATTTTATTAAAAATGGCAACCTATAAAATGTTTGAAAGATTGTTACTTGGATTCTAGGTGAGTTTCTCCTAGAATTGATGTTGTCATAATACAGAAAAAATACTAACTACATCTCTTGATTATAAAGTGCTTGCTATGTAATAAGCTCAGAAATAGAGAATTCAAATAATACCATGAGTGGCTAGTGGGAGGGTCCACCTCCAGGTGGGTCCATCTTCAAGAGGAGTCACCCATGTCCTGCAAGAGATGTCAGGTTTTAATTTAGCGGAACTATTTAGGGTTTATCATAATTGCTTGGAGTATCTGTTATCAGAAAACAAAGCAGACTTTCAGGTTCCTTCCTAACAGAGCATAAGTAGGTTTGGGGTAGGGTATGGGAATCTACCCTTTTAACTACAAATACTAGTGAATCAGATTTGAATCTCAATGATCACACTAAGAAATATTGACTTAGAGTTCCACAAAACAGTGATTGATGGTAAATGTGTCTCTTAGATGTTAGTTTTAAAATCAGTGCACATGAAGCTGATGAAGTTCTTACAATATTTGTTGGTTTCATGGTTGAACTCTCACTGGGGAAGTTTAGTTTGCAAATTGTCTGCTTTGTCGGAAACTCTCCATGGAATACCAAGTATTGAGAATAGAGTGTAATTTTCTCAATTGCTCATAATGTGCCACAGAAAAGAGCTTGAAATTGTTGCAGTAATCCAAGACTAAATTAATTCTAGGTGTGTGCAGTTTAAAAGGATGATAATTGGATAGGAGATGAACTAGCTAAGTAAGTAGAAAATGCATGTAATGGTCATTTAGAAGTGTTTAACTGCTGAGATGTATAATAAAAAGCTTAACTAGAACTTTCTACTAAAAAATTATCATACTACTAGCAAGTAGGTTACTGTTTGTTTAATTTAGTTAAGTAAATCTTTGTGAACTTCTACTATGTCAGGTTGTGTTTTACACACCGGGCATGCCATAAGGAGCTCATAATAAAACATATTTGAGAGTATATAATCACAATACAAAAGGTTGACAGTTATGGAGATATAGGTTACAGAAGTGCTACAGATACTGGTTAATCCCAAAACTGGTGAGTGTCTAGGGAGTTAGAAAAGTAGGTATTGAAGGAGAGGTTGGACAAAATTTGTCGAGTCTTTATGTATCATGTAATAACTGACTAACTGACGCTAATTTTTGTTATTAAGAACTCAGCACTTAAACCAACTTGTGGAGGAGAGGAATGGAGTGGAGATACTGCGAAGGAAGCTGTGTCTGCAAAGCATAGGTGCACACATCAATATGGATCTTCATGAAACTCTAAGATGTTCAGAGCATCTGAAGAAACACAAATAAAGACTTTAGGAAGGAAAATAAATGATGTGAAAACGTTTTGAATGAGCCACCTCCTAAAGGGTATTTCTATGCATAATAAGGACTCAGTTTGTGTTCTGCAGAAAGCAGAGTGTGTTTTCTACAAGGTTTAAAGCAAAGGAGAGAAGTTATCACATTTGCATTTTGATAGACTTCTGTGGTGGCAACTTAGAAGGGCATTGAATATGCACTGAGCTTGAGGAAGGGGATCCACGAAGAGTTTGGCACAGACATCAGGGGTTGAAGTAAGGCGGCGGCAGCTAGCGTGGAGAGAAAATGACAGAGTATTGATATATTCTAGAATTAAAAGAAGCTGAATGTGGGTAAGGAGGAAGGGGAAGGACTCAATTACTGGTTGACATGATTTGGGGTGTAGTGGTGCAATGACATAAAGCTTAATCAATAGAAATAATTTTTAAAAATAATTTTGTAAGAGTTGCTAAATCCTGGGCACCAGGCCTGTGTTGGTAATAGATATAGACCACTAATTCCCAGCATATGTATATATTAACTCCGGCATATGTATGTGTCAACACCAGCCAGGGATGTTTAATTCATAAATTTTCTAAACCAACCTAAGAATTTGTTGACAAGGATTGAATCCATATTCTGTAATGAGAATTATATGCAAATTACCCTAGAGGTAGTTCAAGCATGAATATAAGCAACAGTCTATAAATTGTATACTTCATATGTTTAACTCATAAATAATGGAAAACTTATTATAGTTTCTAGCTGGAATACTAATAGATTCATCTTTCTCCTAGATACGCAGATATGCGTTCTTGCATAGACTGCTGGTCCCGCAGTTCATATGCTAAGTTTTCATTCCTCACCCCCCTTTTTTTTTCATCTTTACTATTATTTGCAGAACTTCCTTAGTACTTGTGCCTGAAAGTAGTTCTGAAACTTTTATGAATAATTGCTATAAAGGATTTTTATTTGTTTGTTTTCTATGGTCTTCAAAATTTGAGCTAGCTGTTTACCATGTTAACCTAAATGTGGGCATATGACAATATATTCTCTCTCTCTCTCTCTCTCTCTCTCTCTCTCTCTCTCTCTCTCTCTCTCTCTCTCCTTCTCTCTCTCTCTCTCTCTCTCTCTCTCTCTCTCTGTCCTTCATTCTACCCTTATATATTCTTTCTATTCCCTCCCCCCTCTCTCTCTTCAATCATTTTATATTGTATATTTTAGGACTCAACATGTCCCCCCCATCCTCTTGGACTGTGTTGTCATTTGTGATCAATAGCCCACTCTTTTACCAGGAAAAAAATAAGTGTGAATAGATCTTAAACTAAAAACGTATTTCTTGTTATAATAGCACCATTATATCAGCACCAGTATAATTTGCATATGTATTAGCAAATGCCCAGAACATAGCTCAAAATCTCAAAACAAAACAACAACAGCAAAAAGAAAGGGAAGTCATTGTGCCAAAACCTTAAACTATAAAGAATGTACTAATACATTTCAAGCATCATCAGTGTTCCCTTGATTTTATTTTTTTCTTTCACCTCTGCTTTCTCTGGTGTTATTTATTTATTTATTTTTTAATATAACTTTATTCTGTTAGGTCATGTGTCTTTAAAAGTTGAAAAAAATAACCATAGTCAGCTTATTACATATTCATTCTTACAGGATTATGGTGAGAAAGAAAAATACTTCTCCCTTGCCCAACCTAGGTTATCTCCCATGCCCAATGACCAAAGTATTTCCAGGAAAAATGGGGTAAAAATATTTATTTAGCTTATTTCACCTTATTACCCCTGAAAGCAAGGATATCCCAATTAGGAACCATCCCCAGACTGATATTTTTTTAGAGACGCAAATAAAAAAAGTCTCCAGAGTTAGGGGATGATCTGGATGAAGCCCCAAACAAAATCTATTACACCGTATGACATTCCTCACTGCACTAATTACAGCTCAGTGGCATTCAGTGTGACCATCTCATATACATTATCCTGCGATCAATAAAAAGAGAAAATACTGGAAGGACATTAAGTTTGTCAAAATATGCATGAAATGATGAGGATAATTTTAGATATTTTGGGTTTTTTATGATGGTCAGTTGGGAGCTCAATGTGTAAGCTGAGCTTGAGAGAAGTGGTTAGACTTAGAGATATGGGTGTGGAAGCTAGCAGCGCAAAGAGGGAGGTTAAGAACTGAAAGCAGGTACTTTTCAACAAAGGAGCCAAAAACATACAATGGAGGAGAGAAAGATTCTTCAATAAATGGTGCTAGAAAAATTGGAAAGCCTCGTGCAAAAGAATGAAATGAGGCTGCTATCTGTCACCATGTACCAAAATTAAATCAAAATGTATCAAAGACCTAAATATAAGACCTGAAACAATAAATTGCATAAGAGAAAGCATAGATACTAAACTCATGAACCTTGGGCTCAGAGAGGATTTTATGAATTTGACCTTAAAGGGCAGGGAAGTAAAAGCTAAAATAAATGAATGGATCTATATCAAAGTAAAAATTTCTGCACAGCAAAAGAAACCATCAACAAAACAAAGAGGCAACCAACCAAATGGGAGAAGATATTTGCAAACAATGCCTCCTATAAGGGCCTAATATCCAAAATATATAAAAAGCTCATATAACTCAACAATAACAAAAAATCCAATTAAAAAGTGGCAGAGGACCTGAACAGACACTTCTCCCAAGAAGAAATACAAACAGCCAACAGATATATGAAAAATGCTCAACTTCAGTAGCTATTAGGGAAATACAAATCAAAACCACAATGAGATATCACTTCATACCTGTCAGAATTGTCAGAATCACTATGATCAACAAGTCAAATAAGTGTTGGAGAGGTTGTGGAGAAAAAGGAACCCTCATACACTGCTGGTGGAAATAGAAATTGGTACAGCCACTATGGAAAATAGTATGGAGGTTCTTAAAAAAAACTAATAATAGGATTGTCATATGAACCAGCCATCCCTCTCATAGAACTGCACAACAAAGATCTATTTTTTATTAAATAATGTATTTATGTAATTTATTTACATAATGTAAATAATGTATTTAGTTGTAAATCTCGTCCAACCATTCAAATATATAATTGTCCAACTTGTTTATCAGTCAATAACTACACAATTTGAACAAGTGAGCAGCCAATCGTTTTCTCATCATTGCTTCTAGCTCTATAATTCTGTGTAGGCATGCCGCTATGTTTACTTTGGCAAAGTAACTCGTGAATACTAGTAGATGAGCTGGGTGTATTAATTTTCTATAGCTGCTGTAACAAACTACACGAAATGTAGGGACTTAAAACAATTCAAATTTAAAGGCTTACAGTTTTGTAGGTGAGAAATGTAACATGAATGAATCTCAGCCAGGTGCTGCAAGGGCTACATTTCATATGGAAGCTCTAGAGCAGCGGTTCTCAACCTGTGGGTCGTGACCCTGTTGGGGGTCGAACGACCCTTTCACAGGGGTCGCCTAAGACCATTGGAAAACAAAAAGATATTTACATTACGATTCCTAACAGTAGCAAAATTACAGTTATAGAGTAGCAACGAAAATAATTGTATGGTTGGGGGTCACCACAACATGAGGAACTGTATTAAGGGGTCGCGGCATTAGGAAGGTTGAGAACCGCTGCTCTAGGGGGTTCTGTATCCTCTGTGTTTTCTAGCTTTTAGGGGCTGCCTGCATTTCTTAGTTTATGGCTGCAGTGAACAATCTTCAAAGCCGTCAGTAGCCTACAGGTTTCTCAGGTTATATCATTCTGGTTTTCTTCTTTCATAGGTAAATCTCCCTTTGACTCTCTTGAAAACAACCTCAAGCTATTCTAATCCCACCCTGATAATGTAGGATAATCTCTCCATCTCAAATTACTTAATCACAGTGGCAACATAACCTTTTGTCATGTAACGTACCGTATTCACAAATTCCAGGCATTGGGGTGTCCTTCTTTAGCAGAAGGAGAGAGTGTTATTTTGTCTACCACACTAGGTTTTGATTTTCAAGCTTATGGTTTCCAGGCATTTTTATATTTTATGTCTGTATAAATATAGACTTACTTGTGCTGATTCTACTTCCCAAATTTCGTTATTTTTGTATTCTCAGTTCTCTCCATTCTCAATTTTAGATTTCATTAACAAAAATCACGAGTGAGGATTACAAATACATACTAATTTTCCCTCCGTACCCTCTAAAATCAATATTCATTTCATAAGTAATCAAAATAAAACTTTCTTAAATTAGGAAAAATAACTATTAAATTCAGGTAATGATTGTCCTTTAGTGTCTTTGGTTGAGTGATATTAGTTTAGAAAAAATCTATTACTGACTTTTTTTATGTAAAAATCTTGATTAAGGAAAATTTTATAGAGCCTTAAAACATCAATTAAAACTTGATTAAATTTTACAGGCCCTAAAGGCTAATAATACTTTGTCTTTCCAGATGACAAAGAGATATGCCCTGGATGCATAAGGCTCATTAGCAATGGCCTGTCTCTAAAATCCTGCGTGGAGTTATTATTCTCAATAAAATAACTCATGACAAAAAAACAAAAAAACAAAAAGAAAAGAAAATTCTAAACTGTACCCAATAATAGAACTCCATCCCTCAGTTTTATAAATGACTATCTACTAGAGAAAATGTTTTCCAACTTAGGGCTTTCACAAACAGTCTCTCATTTCCTGAGTTTTGAAAAGGCTCTATCTTGAGTCAGCACATAATATTATCATTACTATACCATCCTGGAAATTGACTAGTGATTCTGCCTGTAGCCCTGAATGCACCAAAATGCACTTCTCCATGGCTTTCATCTTTACCATGTCCCATGATCCTTAACATTCAATCACCATAAGCAAGAAATTCAGTGTGGAGTAGGAAAGCTAAATTCAACAATTGATATTTTTCTCCTGCAAGAGCACATGCATCAATTGATAAACAGTAAGCCAGAGGAAAGAACCCTTCCATTATTAGTTCATTGCACCAATCATACGAGCTAAGGTACGGTGTTTTTATAAATGTGTAATAGAATCCCTTTAATGGCCCTTATATGTCAATGCCGTCTGCCTCTATCCAACAATAGGTAGCTGCTGTTTCTAGTTTAACCTTAATTGATAGAAGTTCTAGATACTCAGAATCAGTGAATGGATTTCTGTGAATTCAAAAGGGAATTCTCATATAATCCTAATGAATTTTGGGAGCTGACATTTTTATAGCTTAACAGGTGTCATAAATATAATGAAAAACCGGAACTGTGGTCAAGTTTCCTTGTAGAATTTTTGAAAGGTTTTAGTGTTTTTTGTAATATTAAATCAAGACTAGAATTTTAGAATTCTCTTCAAGGTAGAGTGTGGTGTGTGTGTGTGTGTGTGTGTGTGTGCGTGTGTGTGCGTGTGTGTGTTAAATGTAAAAATAAATACGTAAATCTTTTCATAAATCACAAATTAAATCTTTTTGTCATCGATATTCAATTCTAAATTGAGGTCAAATCTAGCATGCCTGAGGATTGATCATCTAATTTTCAGATTTTCCGTTGGTAATTGAGTTTTAGGGTACATTTTATCCCTGTTACATTTGCTGTTCTCACTGTTAAAGAATAAAACAGTAAATATTATGTAGTTCCTTCCAGTTTTCCCAGCATGTTAGTATATTTCACATTCTTTGCTGCTTTCCATTTGATTGGATGTTGGTAGGGCAGTTACTACTATGTCATATAATAGGACTGAGGCTAGAAAAATTAACTTGCATGCCCAAGGTTAATGCTTCTAATAATTTAAATAAATTGGATCATTCCCTTTGATCTGCTGATGACTAATAACATGGTCTTTCTACTTTATTCTGCTACTTGACTAGGTCTTTGTGTGCCAAAGAAAAGAACACTGCAACTCCGAGTCATTCCAATTTTCCACATGAGCCAAAACACTCATAGAGAATGAAACCTGACCTTTTCAGCACTCAGAATGCAGTCTAAGCAGGGATTTTACTACTAAAGAATAATTATACATGAGCAGATATGGGAAGTGTATATGAGCTGTCTGGTATAATTTGCTTATTCAGCATACAAAAAGTTTCAAATTATTAAAGTTACTTTTATCAAGAATGATATTCAAGACTCTGATATATTGTAATTTTAAAAACTTGTTTTTATTCTCTATAACACATTTTTTTAACCTATTTGGAAATTTGACCATTGACTTTTTTTTTTCTTGAACTGTTCCTTAAAAGTTACAGTAACATATTTTTTTAACTATGAATATTTGATTTTCTATAAGACTTACTTTATATTAACCAGTCTGTGAATAACGCACTTTCCATGTACAAGAGTGAGACTGGAAAATTACCCTTTATACATTAACGTCTTTGGTATATCATGAAACTAGAGCGAACAGGAGTCTTCGTGTTGCTGTGGGATTTGTACTATAGGTCATGAGCCTGCATAGTTTCTAGCATGGCATTTTTTTTCCCCCACAGGCATTTGGAAACACCATGCATTACATAATTTTCCCTTACAACACAGAAAAAAAAAAAGAGCTATTTTCACTCTTGAGAAATGATCAGAATTCTTTTACTTATGAAATTCTTTTCTAATTTTTCATTCAACAACTTTATTTAAATACATATTGAGGACTTATAATGTGCCAGACAACTAGAAAAAGTTCATGTTCCTTACATTCATAGAAACTAAGGACAATGTTATTAATCAAATCATCACACATGTTTATAATTACAAATTGTAGCCAGTCGAGTGGCTCAGTTGGTTAAGAGCTCGCTCAAGAGTTTGAGCTCTGAGCAACAGTGGTTTGATTCCCGGTACAAGCTGAGCAGCTGCTGAGCTGCCAACAGGTGGCAGGATGGCTCAGCTAAAAAAAATAAATAAAATAAATAAATAAATAAATAAATAAATAAATAAATACAAATTGTGGTAAGTGCTACAAAGGGAATGTCCTGAGCTCTAGAAGGGATAGTGATGGGCGTGGGTGGGCTGTCATGCTGAGTTGGAAGCTGACAGTGGTTCTGGCCACTTTAGTAACAAACGAGGATTATTTTACCTGACTTCAAGAGTTTTCCCTCTTCCCCTCCTCCTCGAGTTTCAATACCCATCGTTATTTTTGCCTGCAGAATGGTCATACATAGCAATAGTAATAATGACGATAATACAGTAATACTAGTTATTATTGAATTAGAATTCTTGCAGAGGCATTTTGTCTTTTTGAAATAACCATCAACATCTTAGATATTTCTATCCAGACTAGATCCAAACCAGTGTTTATAGAGAGCCCATCTCTTCTCAAACTGACACAGACGTAAGAGATTTCATGTAATGTACTCATCTGAAATATCAGCGTCTGCTTTTCTGTGAATAACCCTGTTCTGTAACGATTTGGAAGGAGATTTTAAATATTTCTCAATTCTGGTAAAGCTGAGATAATAGAAAACTGTGAGTTGTGTAATTGCTGTGAAAAATTCAAGCATGTATCTCAGTAATTGCGGGAAAACCACATCTGGAACAACGGACTTGGTTTCTAACCTTGCTTGTTTCTCTCCTGTGCTGCCGAGACCGCATCATGAGAAAATTTCCTGAAACATATCAGCGACCGCATTTCACTCATAGAATTTAGGTATTCTGGTGCATTTGGTAAGAAAATGCATTTCTAAAATTTCTGCAGGTATGCTCATTTTAAAATACTATCTCTTTTGTCATTGAAACATAGAAAAGAATAATTTGAGTAAATCGTGCCCAGTTTTTTTGGGAAACAATATTTATTATATACAGTCTCTTGGTATGTGGTAAGAGTATTTATTTTAACATTAGAAAGGCTTTGGAGGAAACTACCCCTAGTGTCCTGACTTATTGCTTGTTCTCCTGTGACCCATGTGGTGGGCTCTGTGCCCCGTCTCTGGGCCTCCCTTCACCTTGAACTTCTCTCAGAAGTTCTGTTCCTTCCTCTTTATATATTGTTGTCTCCCCCTCAAGATGCAAGGTCCTGATAAACAAGGAAGAGGACCATCTTTCTCAAAATTGACTCCCCTGCACTTAACATACCTGAGAAGTTAAGATGTATTTGATGCAGTAACACCATTCGTTCCTTTCCTTAGGCTGCAGAAATTTCTTTTATGCTTCATATCAATAATTCTAAGATTAGATTTCTTTTTACTGAGATAGATGTAAACACTGTGTACAATGTTATACACGATGTTTGTATCTATCTATAATACAAATTGTTTATATTTATCTATCTTTCTATGAGATTTTTCCATTATTCAATATAAAGATTCAAGAAAGAAAACTTCTAGGGTTAAGAAATGTATATTCTGTGTTAGCCAATGTCAGTCATGTGTCATTAGTTCTGTAAATTCTTGTTTCTGAGAATTTTAAATTCAAAGAAATGAAAACATTAAAACTGGCAGTGATGTTTTTTATTTTCTCTCTTTCTTCATATATGCATTATCAGTTAAGTCTGTTGCGGTGGTGTTTTGTTTTGGTCTGTTTTAATATCTGTCTTCATAGCTAAACCAGTAAGGTTTTTTTTGTCTGTTTTTAAGTTGGGAATCAATTAGGTTGGCAGGACATTTATTGAAAAGTATTTATTCATTACACACATGTCCCCTTCCATTTTTTTAGCTGGATTTTTATAAAGACAAAACAAAATAATTGATTTAAATATCCTATAAAACGTTAAAAACACATCTAAAATAATATATGATGGCACAAGGCAGTGCATGCATTTGGAATTTCTCTGTACTAATTGTTAACTTACAAAAAACCGCCAAAGTGAGATGCAACAAGTATTTATTTGAGATAAAAGAATAAGTTTGGAGTCACAGATTCAGGCAGAAGCCCACACTGTATCTTGATTACAGGGTAAAGGCAAAGTGATTTTATGAGAAAAAGAGGGGAAAAATTACATAAGGAAAATAAAAGAATTTCTATGGGTGTTAACAAGCTCGGGTACTGTTTAGCTGCACATGGCTGGCTACTGATTCAAAAGCACGTCCATAATCAGAGTCTGTGTGGTCAGCTCTACAAAGAGCCATGAGACAATGTTTATTTTACCCAGTCCAAAGGTTATTTTGCCCAGTACAAGCATCCCAAAGTTTTAAGGAGCAAGATGTGCAAGCAGTTACTCTGAAATGGCACTCTGACTCCATTTTAAAATGGCCCCATTTATGTCAACTTTTCACATAATTTAAAAGTGCTTTTACATTTGAGGATGTAAAGTTATTTATGTTGTTGAGGTTGAGTAGTTTTATTTCACTAGATTTTTAAAAAGCATTCAGTGTCTCTTTAAGTAGGAAAATACAAATGATTTAATAAAGATTATTGTCTATTATTTTGTATCCAAAGTACAGCAAAAGGGGCATAAGCAGTTTTATATTGCAGGCCTAAAGGATGATTGTGATGTTTAGATGAAGCATTCTGAAAGAAAAAGGGATGAAACACTGTAATGTATTATGCAGGGAAATTACACAATTATCTTCTATATTCATAGCCACTGCATAGTGTAGTTTTGAAGACAGTAATATTATATTTTCAATTCATAAAACCCTCAATCACCATTGATCCTCCATACTAAAAAATCACCTCCCCAGGGCAGCCAGAATATTTACAGATCACAGATGACCCATGCACTCCCACCCAACTTCCAGGTAGGATCACATGACTACTTCTGGCCATTGAGTGGTGAGTGGAAGTGGTGCATTTAGCAACTATCCAGTGTTTCTCCACATCTTTCTTCTGCATCAGTGACTTGGAAGGCATGTGTTGAGATGGCAGAGCCAAATCAATCCCTGTCTTGTGTTGCTGCGTGGAAGAACGCTCCTTTAGAATGCCTCAAACACATGGCCAACTTGGTGATATTTAACCCTTTGTTATATCAAATATCTTATATTGATGAGTTAATTTATTAGTACAGGGTATCAGAACCTGTTTTGATATGCTCCTGAAGATGTGTTTATCTCCATGGTACATTTAATATCTTCTCCACCTCTACTTCTGTAGTGGTCTGCTTTTTGTGTTGCAGTGTTTATTCTACCTAGCTTTGTAGAAAGTTGCTTATATACACCAGAGAATGCAAGCATCATGAGACCAGAGACCGTGTTCTAATCATTGGAATATAGACCAAAAACTAGCACTCGGCTTATCTATTCAACCCATGTTTTTGAGTACTTCTATATATCAATTATTAAGCACATTGTGATTTGTATAATTAAAAAAGAAATAATAGGACACTGAAATGGCTAATACCCAAGTAGAATGTATCTTTTAGAATATACATCAGTGTGTGGGAGGAAGCAGTTCTACAAAATATAAAAGCATGTGCAAAAGGCCTAAGTTAGACAAAATCTTGATTTTAATAAGATGAATGCTCAGGGTAGTAGGTAAGCATGAGGAAAAGTGGACCAAGATTTGGAATCACAGAAGTCTCAAGTAGATCACACATAGCCTAGCACACTAAAAGAGACTTGGATACTATGTTATGTGTAGTTGAAACTTATTGAAGGAATTGAAGGAGGGGTAAATATGACCTAGCTGCTATTATTTTAAAGTTCCTCTAGTTGCTTTTTGAAATGACTTGTGAAAGGTTAGTTAGAATGGAAGGAAGACGACCAGATGGATTATTTTGTAGTACTTTAGACATAAGAAAATTGAGTCTTTGTTTATGGTGGGCATGGAGCTAAATTCAAGAAAATAAAGTCCATATATTGTTGGGTTACAAATCAAGCAGCATGTGCTGGTAGTAATTTACATGTGGGGTATCAAAAGAAATGAAAAATCAAAGGTAATTTCTAGGATTTGGTATTTAGATTCAATCAAAGTTATGCAGTGGAATCAAGGAAATTATGGAATAGAAAGCTTTTAATATCCAGAGGTAGTTTTAAAGAGTAAAATCACCAAATGCAATATCTTTCTCTATCAATTTCATTCATGACATAATAAACTGATACTCATTCATAACAGGATGCCTATCATGCATACCCACATGACTTCTAACTACTTGCTCTAATGACAGAGCCAAATAATCTAACTGCATTTAGGATTGATCAAGCCAGTACAATATAATTTTTTTTTCACTCCTCTGAGACTGTTGACTCACTGTACTCAATTTGAGTGATTTTTATTTTCTATTCTCTAGCGTGTTTCTCTTTTTACCCACATTCTTTTCTTGGCATGTGGTTTGTTCTCTTGATAAAACGAGATCCTGAGAAGGATCACTGACAAGTCCTTGGTCACAGCTTTCTAGGCCATTAATTCAGCAGCTTCACATTGTGGTTTCTGCTGCCAACAGCTTTCTAAGTCCCCCATCAGCAGTTCTAAGGTTATAGGAACGAAGCTGCCACCCTTAGGTAAAATGTTTAAATTTCTTCTTATTACCTCTGCACTTGAAATATGGGTGACTCATTTCCTACCTGTGTATCAAGGAAGGCTTTCTGTAAACTGTTATTAAAAGCTTTACTGTGGTCTCATTTTAAAAAATGTACACAATGCAACATCAACATGTGCACTTCCACCTTTTCAGGTAGTCTTGATGCCTAAGTCCTTCCCTGGAGTCACCGTGCTTTCCTCACACCTTTGAATGTTTGATTCATATTTTTTCCTCTGACAGATCCCATTTCCTCTCTTTTTTCCCCAAGAATAATACTATCCTCTTGGCCCTGCATAATAAAATCGCAGTGAAAGTAGGGATAATAATAGTACCTATCACATAGAAACTTTAAGATAATTTAAGTAAATTCTTCATATAAAAAGCTTACCAGAATCCCTATGTTATGGACTAAATTGTATCCCTCCAAGTTTGTATACTGAAGCTCTAACCTCTAATATGACTCTTTTTGGAGACAGGACCTTTAGGAGGTAATTGAGGTTAAATACGGTCATACAGTGGGGCCTTGATGTATTGGTAGCCTTATAAGAAGAGGAAATTCTCTCTCTCTCNTTTCCTAGCACACATACACACTGAGGAAAGATGCTGTGAGGTTACAGCAACAAGGCAGCCTGGAAGAGAGTTCTGACTAGCAATTGAATTGGCTGCCACTTTCCCGCACTCCAGAACTATGAGAGATATATTTATGTTGTGTTTGACACACAAACTGTGGTAGTTTGTTATGGTAGCCTGAGCAGACATATAAGGAGATTTTATATGGTATTTTTTGTAGCATTGTTATCATTATCTTCATTAATCTTGTATCTCTAATTGTATCAGAAACTCACATCAGATCAAACTATTTTGTGCTCCCAGAAGGTTATTCCACTTTTTCTATCCTAAGTGCCTATGTTTATGTTTTCTTTTTTGTTCTTGTTTCTTTGCTTTTTGCCTGAAATGCTATGCGTGATTTTCTTTGCTCAATAAATTGTACAATTCTAAAGACTAAAGCTACAGGTCAGGGACAAACACTGTGACACTCAGCACAAATGTTTCTTAATATATGCTCTTTCATTTCTTAATATCTTCTTTAGTATATATGCATTTGTTCACTTCTATGTCCCCCACTGGAATAGAAGGTACATAAAAGCTAAACATCTTGTAAGTCTTTCTCCAACATACAGAATAGGACCTGTGACAGGGCAGGGTAGGATATATATCTCAAATGATATATCAAAATGATAAAATCAGGAAACATTGAAACATTTACAGTTTTCAGTAGATCATTGAAACATAGCTGTACTTAACACTACCAATAGCCTTAGTCTTCAGCAGATCATATTTTGATAAATTCTCACCACTGATTTAATGATATGTTGGCATTTTAAAGTGCTAGTTGTGTGTAACATATTTTAAAACAATATTTCAATAACTTCCATGTAAGAACCATAAACAAAGTGCCTTACCTACTTATCTGAGATCTAATTAGTATAGTCTCACTTCAATTCAGACAGTCTAGTTTCTAGTCTTCAGAATATTTGCGCATGTGTTTGTATATTTGTTCACTCATTGGTTTAGTCAACAAATAATATTGAGTGCCACCATGTGTGCAATTCACAGTGACCCACATACGGAATATCATTGTCATGATGGCCCTCATACCATTTCTTCAGTTACCCAGTGAATCCTCATCACTGCAACTGAGATCCCATTACCTTTCTTATTAAGTTCAGAAACGAGAAAGCAGTAAACATACGAGGTTGGACAATTAAGTCCACGGACTCATCATAGAGAAAGTTTTACATACCTCTCTTGAATATCACTATGGTCATCTTCAGAGTTTTTCCCTTGGGAAGCTATGCTCTGATGCTAGTGCCTAGGCCACCGTTCAAAGAAATTTTGGAACTCTTTTTCTGGAATGGTCATCAGAGCTGTCATTGTATTACCCTTGATGTCCTGAATGTCGTCAAAATGTCTTCCTTCCAATATTTCCTTTATCGTTGCGTAAAGAAAGAAGTCATTGGGGGCCAGATCAGGTGAGTAGGGAGGGTGTTCCAATACAGTTATTTGTTTACTGGCTAAAAACTCCCTCACAGACAGNCAGTTATTTGTTTACTGGCTAAAAACTCCCTCACAGACAGTGCCGTGTGAGCTGGTGCATTGTCGTGATGCAAGAGCCATGAATTGTTGGCGAAAACCTCAAGTCGTCTAACTTTTTCACATAGCCTTTTAAGCACTTCCAAATAGTCAACTTCGTTAACTGTTTGTCCAGTTGGTACAAATTCATAATGAATAATCCCTCTCATATCAAAAAAGATTAGCAACATTGTTGCAACAAGTTCGCGAACTTAATTGTCCAACCTCGCATGTATAATAGGCTTTTTTGGGAGGGTGAACCTTCATAAGCCTTTCCTAGGGTAAGTAGTCATCAATCTTTATCATAAAGAAGAAAAAGGAGGCAATTTGTCTTTTCAAAACTGTGTGTGTTACTTTTGGTTTTGAAAATTGAGGTGCTTCAAGCTAATTTATTCAAGAAAAACAAAGGTATTTATTGGAATACACTATACTTTCCTAATATCCAAGGAAAGAAGATAACCTGTACTCAATAATGGGAAGAGCCAACACAAAGAGAGACCTCAGCTGAAAAAAACGTGCATGTGTTCATTCTCAATTTCTCTCTCCCTAATTGAATTCTTTTATTGGCTTCTCAAAGTACATGGAATTCTTGGCCCCAGAGTTTACATTTCCATTCATTAGAAGGACATTTCTTGAGATTAATTTTTAATGATCTTGTCCAGAATCCACAGAATAATTTTGAAAATTAAAAAAAGAAATTATTACTCTAAATAGAGATTAAAGACTGTATTAGGCTGATGCACAGTGAGGAGCATCTGGAGACTAGCCAATTCCCTCAGCGTTTGGATTAGCATTTTCACAGAATGAGGGGAAGAGAGGGAGATGAGGTTTCACAGAATTAGAAGAGAGAGGCTATGCGGCCTTAAGGTCTAGCTCAGTCTTCAGTTTCCCTCATCTTTAACTGCTACTGAAGTTGTGGTTGAAACTTTCTAGTTTTTGCTGTCTTTTGTTTCTGATCATTGGTCCATTCCTTTCCCAAACATTTGCAGGACAGTTCTTTTTAGAGCTGTTCCTGTAAGCCTTCAGCGTTGTTATTGGTCAAAGTTCAAGGAAGAAAGAGTTGCAAAAGGAGAGGATGAGGGTTCCAGAGAAAAAGAGGAGAGGAGAAAAAAGGGAAAGGAGGCAATGGCCAAAGCCAGGAGCCTGGGTCTAAGCTAATAGCATGGCCCACATTGAGCCAGGAGTCCACTCGTGATCCAGTCAGATTCAGTTGGTGATGGTGGGTCAAAGAGGAGAACCACACTGGGACCTTCCTTTGGATGTGGCAGAGGCAATTTTCATAGAAACAAAAGGAGTCTAGCAGAGAAAGTAAAAAAAAATCAATAAATGTGGTTTCAGTAACTCCAGTTACTGAAGAAAAATACTGACTTCTTTGGCCATCACAATGGCACGTCAGTCAAACTTGTCTATAAGTGCAAAGGTTTACTTCAAAGAAGAGCAAAAATTATTGAAGTGGAACTGGATAAACGCAGGTATTGCTGTGTAAGTTATTTCTATGCTGAGTGAAGTTTGACCTAGAGAACTTTTAACATCTCAAACAACTGAATCTATAAAGGGGAATGGGAAAAAATGCAAAAGATCTGCCTTGTAGAAGCCAGCATGCACCTGACCGCATTCACTCAATTAGGATTAGCATATATCACAGAAGTGCATTTACACTTTTAAACAAGGACACCTCCGTTATTACTGACCACCTAGAAACATCACACACTACAATCTGAGGAAACTGTCATGGCTGCTTCCATTTTACAATGGAACCAATGATCCTAAATATCAATGAACAGCAGTTTCAGAACACTGACATTCATAATGAATCTGATTCAGTCTAGCTGTTATCAATGGCCATAGCTTAATAGCAAACTATGTTTATATAATTCCAAAGAGAATATTAGATAACTGGGACACTGTCCTACATAATGAGATAATAATAGATATCTAGCCAGTAGGTGATTTTATGCACATTTTTCAGTTCACTTACTTTTAAAAAACTAATTACATATTACAGGCATATGGTAGGAAATCAAGTGATCTTTTCAACTATGTTTGTCAACTTCCCTATTTTTTTTGACCATCTATGAACATTCAACATAATACTGTAAGCTAAATGAATATATACTGATTATTTAGAAATGTCTGGTGTAACTATCTGTTTACTTTAAAACAATAAAGTAAGTAGAAAGAAGAACATATGCAACATTATGTCGGGACTCTCTGCAGCCACGGCCATTATATCATGATGATGCATTTAAGTAGCTGAAAGTCATTTGTAGTCTTAATATGCATGAATGATATAATAAAGGGCATGATGAACATGGGCCTCAAGCCGTGTCTGAACAGGAGATAATGGTGACATTTGTCTAAATGTTGCATATATTCAACACATTTTGACAGGTTTTATTAATGCAAATGATTTTCAGAGAATCAATGCTTGGTTTCAGAGGTAAAAAATGTACATTTTCATTTCTCTAGTTGAATTACATTACCCTTGTGCGATTTGACAGTGATTTTAAAAGGAATTGGTGCAATATGTATACCTCTATTCTGTGGTAAGCTATTATATTCTAAATTTTACATGAATTCAGAAAAAACAATACAACACAGGAATGTGTACTGAACTCTCGTTAAATATATATATAGAGAGATATAGATATAGATATACAGATATACAGATATAGATATATATTAAGCAGGAAAGACACAGTATGTCTCTTTGCAATGATGTTCAACTGCAAAGTTAGCTAATGTAATCTCCTTATTAAACAAAATCAACTGTGAGAAAATTAAACAAATTGATTCACAATTAACAGCTGAGCAAACATTCCTCCAGGTTTATCTCCTGCTTTAGGTCTTTGGAAAATTTTCCATTATTTTTGCTTCCTCACATTTGCAGGGAAAGTTTTCATGATATTCGTGAATGAGCTTATATTTATGGCATTTGTGCTTCAATTGGGTTTTATATATGCGTATTAAAATTTAAAAAATTTGCATAAACATGTTTTAAAGCACATGCCTCTTATACATATCATTTATTTCTGCTGAAATTCAATACTATTAAACATAGACATGCCTTGGGGGCTGTTTCATGAGGTTCTGAAAATGGTCATGATGTGTTTACTGTAATTTTTTTAAATTAAATTTTAAATGGTACATAAGAGATACCAGGTAACTCAGAAGGCAAATGAATGATATGATGAGTGCATGATCTTGCATTGTGAATTATTTTTTATCTATGCTTCTGTTTACATAGTAGGATGACTATTGCATGCTGTCATTTAACATTGATTTGTCTGTAGCAAGCACAGTTAGCCTGACCAACCTTAAATGAGCAAGTTATTCCTAACCTGTACCATCTACATAATCCAGAGCTCTTCCATTATTTTATTTGCACATTATTAAGGCAGTTCCTTTCTCAAGACATAGAATCCTTTCTCTTTTCTTTCTTCATGATCCTGTCTAGAAGCCAATGCTGAAAAGAGAAGTATCCTCAAATAAGAGAAAGTTAAAACTGAGATTCACAAAAGACATCGGGACCACATCAAAAACATACATTTACTTCATATAGAAATCAATCAGCTTTTGAAAAATTCAATCTAAGGTTTTTAGCTTTTTGCTTTAGGGTCTTACAACCAGGTTTTTGGCTTGTTTGCTTGTTTGCTTTGGTGCTTAATTCTAAACAAAATAGATAAAAAATGGGAACTCAAGCGCATTCCTTTTATGGCTGATGTATGCAATATGAGCTGTTGTTAACACTAGAAACTCTCAAGTACTACATGTGTTATGGAACATTGCATGTTTATTGGGATTTACACCCCATCTATTATCTATCTATCATCTATCTATCTATCTATCTATCTATCTATCTATCTATCTATCATCTATCTATCTATCTATCTATCATCTATCTATAGTTTTACCTTTTAGGAAGAAGAACGCATGATCCTCTGGACCCGATATGAGCTCTTAAACATTTAAACACTTCACTCTATGTTTTGACCTACCCATATCATCTGGTCACCTCTCCTTACACCTTGTAATATGGTATATACATTGTAGCAATTTTTCCATGTGAATTAATCTTTATCAAATAAGGAAAATACCACATTTGAATTCAGAGGTGAAATTTGTTATATTCATATAAGATCGATGTTCAATTCCTAAATAGCTTTAAATAACTTAAAACCAAGTTATACTTTTACTTATATTAATTCATTTTGGTCTAATAATAATTGCCATGAAAGAAGGGTAGTGTTGTTATTTTCATGTTAAGCAGAAGAAGCAGTCTGAGAGTAATAAAATAACCAGCAGTAACAAAGGCTGCAATGAAATCAATGTTTTCAGGCTCCCTCTCGATTCTCTATTTTTGACTGCTCTCTGACCCAGTCAAGTAAGTATAATATGTTAAAGGTACAGAAACATCTTTCATACTTTTATACTACTAACGTCCATTACGATTCTCTATGGAATTGCACATAGACATTTTAGCAGTTCTGTAAATCATCAGGGTAAAAGCTTTTCACCTATAACTAGCTGTCAACTGAAAAACAAAATTGACTCTCTTAAAAACAGGAGAAATATAACTTGTAAGTTGGAGCGACGATGATGAGCTTTTTCATTCTGCTTAAAGAACTCAATTGATATTTGAAATATATTAATTCATCTTTTTTCTCTTTTATAGATATCACAAATCATGTATTCTCCTTGTCACTATTTGTAATGCATGTTTTCTAGTTTACCAACTTTGCCAATTATTTGAAAACTATATTATAGTAAAATGTTAAAAAAAAAACTTTCCATCTTTTGTTTTGTTGATATTTAAAAATATAATACAAACAATGGAAAAGATAATTTACATGTCATTGTAGTCCCAGTGTGAGACATTTGCTGGTTAATCAGAAGTTCCTACACCAGACATTCCCTGATGTCTCTAGATATGTAGACTGACTTTTAATAATTAAAATAATCTTCCAGGATTATAATGTATATTTTAATTATATAAATACATATGTAAACTTTAATGCGATTAATTTTCAAACCATCAGTCAGTACATTGAAAATAGAGAGTTGACTTTATTAAGAGAAAAACCATCCAGTATTATAAACTCTAGTAGTTTTTTTAAATAATCTGAATGTATTGAAGAAATGATTTTGTTTTCCAAATTAGTTTTCTTTATTTGATAAACAAATGTATGCTAAGCATATATGAAATGTGCAACAGGACATGCAGTTTGACAGTATGTGAAAGAATGAGATTTAAGTCATTACCGAACATTAATCTTTTTTGCATATTTGCTTATTTTATGTTTTTTTAGGAAGTCTTAATGTGTCATAATTGTATATAATTTAAAAGAATGAAATAAAGTAAAATTAATTGAGTGAGAACATAAGAATGAAGGAAAAATTAAAGTAAGGACAAGTCTATCAAATCAGGAAGTATGTTAGTATATAAAACCCAAGCCAGAAAGAAATATTTTCTAGAAGTGGGTTTCACATGAGGCTCTAAGCTTTCCATCTGCATGTAGAAAACATGACACAGTTGTACAACCAGACTTTCAAGAAGTTAAATGTGAGCACGTGCGCGCGCGCGCACACACACACACACACACACACACACACATACACAAGCTGTTTTTGCTCAGTAGAAAAACAAATTGTTACTTTTAGTTCAGTTTTTAAAATATCCCACATTACTCTTTTTGAAGAGGGCATCCAGTAATGAAAACAAGAGCCATCAATAATATTCTTACAGTCGAAAAACTTAAATAATATCCTTACAGTAAGTATTCTGATATTTTAAAGAGCATGTCCTTAAAATATCCCTCCTTTAGGTCTTTGTAAAAGCATTTTGTGAGAACATCTTTGTAAGATCTAAGTTTTATGTGGTAGAGGGTTAGTGCTCTGTGCTCTTCTGACTTAATCCAAGGACAAATTCCCAGTATCCAGAGGAAAGGGTGGGCCCACTGTCCTTCTAACAATCCTTTTTAAATGCAGCTTATCTTCACCAAACTTTCCACATGTATTGAATGGGAGCGTGTTTGTGGTTATTTCCCCTGAAAATAAACTAGAGTTCAGCCAGTTGTATTGAGGATTAATTGCCAAATCGTATACTAATCCAAGTTGAAAACTAATCCAGAGCCTGGTTGGAATACATTTATGAATCAAAGGTCACATAACCTCCATTCACAGGGAGGCTTCAAGGATTCTTCAATGACAATCATCCCTCAATGACCTTTAGCACATGAAGGAATAGGGATTAGGCCTTAAAATGTGAAGCAGAGATATATAAAATATAGTCTATGGAGATGTGGACATATACACATATATGCCCACATATCAAATGAGATGCATATAATTTTAGACAGCACATTAAGAGAGGATTGCAGCTAAATAACAGGGATGACCAAGAGCATTACTGAACTAGGGCAAGGGAAATTTTGTTATTGGGCGCAATTGAGAATAGTGAATTTATAATAAGCAGGAGACAGACAATTCTGTATCCTTATCCATGAATGGATAAACCAGAAAGTGGGAGTAATGCATTAGCAATTTGCACGTTTGATTCTGAAAACTATCAGGTAAATTAAGGGGGCAAGAGATTAGCTAAGATATAATTGGTTCTGGGAAGGAAAGCAATAGAGTTCCATGAAGCAAAGAGCACTCATGATTTGGGTGAAATGGGGCGCTCACCCAGAATAAAAGCCTTGCTAAGTCAACCCTGGTTAAATCCAAGACTCATGAAATACTTGAACTTAAAAGCATGGGGGTTAACAGCCATAAATATTTAGCCTGGCCTCCTCATGGTCTGAGGAAAAAGGAGAAAAAAGGCCTTTATGTGAAAACGAACGTAGAGAAAGGTTGAAGAGAAAGATAACATTTTACAAACCATTAATGCATTTTATTAGCTTAAGATATAGTCACATTTATGCATCATCAGAATTCCAGAAAATTTTAGGCTAGTACTGATTCACCCTCCAGTAAGATGGTAAAATAATAGTTTAACAAATGTAAAAAAAATAAATAAATAAAAATAAAAAGAACTAAATATATGCATTTCTTACTAATATGTTTAATGTTCTTAGCCAAAAAGCCTACTTCATTATTTTAAATTGAAAAGGGAAAGTCAGGTTTGAGCTTCATTTCTGGCAATATGAGAAATAAAAGCCTTCCCCCTAGAATGCCTAGCATTCAAAATACAATATTTTCATTATTTTTTACTGTATAGTTGTTGAGTTGATAATACTATAAGGTAAATACTTGGGGAAGAGAATCAGTAATTCATGTTGATCTAGAGAATCATGTTTGTCCTAGAATAGTGTTTTCCACTTGTGTCAGTTGTAATCACCGAGATGTGATTAGATATGCAAGAGATGTTGAGGGAAAAGGCATGCAAAAGATCAGCAGAAGGTGCCAAAGAAGACAGGAAGATCCCCTGCATAGTGATGCAGGTCTGACAACTGTGGAAGGAAGGAGATGTGTAGGAAAACAGGGCACTGCTGAAAAAGTCGTATAAGCCAGGCAGATGGGGAGTCTTCCAGTTCAAGTCATAGGAGGCTGCACCCTGCAAGAATGGACTGGCACATTTAGTTCTGTCTTGTTGGTTTATTAGCGGCGGACATCTTGGGGAAAGCATGGCCTTAGAATTTATGCAGGAAAAGTGCAGGGTCGGTCAGTCGACTCAGCTCCCTGCATCAGATTCTGTTTAGGAGGTCTGAATGGTATTCTTCAATGGCCCTCATGCCCATTTTGCCTAGAGTCTGAGTTTTAATGAGCCACACACAGGGACAGAATGGAGAACAGGACTATGATATCATGGTCTTAGCAGGGTCAGACCTCAGATCAGTACCCATGAATAAAAGAAAGACTCTCACAAAATGAAGCAAGTTCCAGCCCATCCAAGGATATGGGAGATGAGCAGGCTTGTCTTAAGAATTGCTCTATGTGGAAATAGGGAAAACTCCACAGAGAATTCTTATCCATGGGCTCTCTCCTTCATGCTGGGCAGTGGACCCAGAAAAGTTCAAGTCAAAGATGGAGTTAAAAAAAATCTCAGGTTGCAAGTGATCCCAGATACCTAGGAGGTGCAATCCCTTATCACATGCTGAGGGATGTTTCTTAACCTCAGACCTCAAAAGTACCCTCATACAAAGTCCTAAGTAAATGAACTTACAACAAAAATATCACAAAACAAAGACACGAGTTACCATGAACAAGATTACAGAAAAAGCAAACTATATAATAAAATCTGAAGCAGTTGTGAAACTTGAGAGTTTTAATAATAAAAATACATTGTAAAGAACTTGAATATTATTACATATCCAGCAGAGTTCTACCTTCCTTTGTAAGTACCTCATTTCATTTCCACAACAATCCTGTAAGGTAGGTTTTATGATTTCCACCACATAGTCAATGATGATATGTAGTGTGGCCATAGACTGCCAAGGAACTGTAGGGATACGGTAGTGAAGAAAACATAAGGATCCACTACCTTCATGGGGTTTGCCTTCTAGTAATACAAGTCAGCCGTTATTATTTCTTTTTGTCTCTTGTCTCTCTCTGTACTTCTCTTGTTCCCTCTCTGTACATATATATAAAGGCACACATATACATATGCAAACAAGTCCTTGGCAATTGAAAATAGGTAACAATGATAAAATAACATGAACAATAACGACGATAAGAATCTAGGAAAGCTGCACACAGCAAAACAATATATGCAACAGGTGCTGAAAACAGCAGCCAACACATATTATGTAGCCTAGTTATTCTGTGATTTTGATAAATACAAAGAATTTCTGACTTCACCAGCCATCTTCTTCTGGCTGCCTGCTTAGTTCTGAGTATATTCACATTGTATCTCTGTAAAGTCATTGTTAAGAATTCTCAACCTAATAATAACTGTGGAGTTAAGCAAAACCAGACATTATATGATTCAGACAAGATCATTTCTATTTTGCATGCTAGTTGGCACAAATACCAAAATGTCTTACTTTAGCAAAGTAGTGATAATAGAGGCAACAATTATTACTTTGTGGTCGATGTTTTCCATCTTCATTTTATATTAATGCATGAGGAGACTGAATTCAGGCCCTATTTTTAACATTATTGGTTTTCTTTTCTACCTATGACTACTTCATCTTATAAGATATGTCCTAGTCAATCTAAGAATATTTTTCTAAAATGATACATTTGGTAGATTTGAATGCAGCATATTATTGAGGCTGTTTCGATTCTCAAAATGATTTGTTTATGATTCATAGGCCAATTTCTTCCAATATTAAATAAAATGGCTCATAGTACTTAAAAAGTTCATAAAATGAAACAAGCAAGAGAATAAAACATAATTTTAATAATAATGAAAATATTTTACTGAAGGGTTAGTGCAAACCTGTTGCTCTGTAAACACTTTATATGTATTATGTATTTTCATGCCCAGAGTGAACCTTCATACTAGTTACTGATAGTGATCACAATGTACAGATAAGGACACTGAGCAATGGAGGAGATGAGAAAACTAATGAAGGTAATAAAGAGCTTGGACCCAAACTGATATCTGACTCAAAGCCCAGTTCTTATTGTTATTTTGTAAACATTACATCCATAAGTCAACTTACTATAAAACCTTGAGACATGTGATCAATACTGTGGTGTTGTCATGTTTAAATTATGAGTAGTATTCATAGTAAACATCTGAAACTTAAAAGAAGAAGTTTAGAGGAGAGGGTTATTTGAGTGTATTAGTAAGGATCAAAGCGGTGAAAGCAAATGATGTTAGCTGAGAAAACATGTCACTGAAGAAGAGAAAATGTCACAAATGGCAATATTTCATCTTTTCTTATGGTCATGTAATGTCCCATTGTGTATTGGGTTGTCGGAAAAGCCATGACACATTTTTGTAATAAAAAACATAGAAAAAATACATCATGATTTCTCCAACAACCCAATATATCACATCTTCTTTATCCAGTCATCTATCAAATGAAATCTTGGTTGTTTCCATGTAGGCCACTGTGAATAATGCTGCAATGAGCATAGGTTTATATATATCTTTATGAATAAATGTTTTCAAATTTTAGGGTAGATACCCAAAGGAAGGATTACTTCATTGGATCATATAGTAATTCTATTCTTAATTTTTTGAGAAACTTTCATACTGTTTTTCATAGTGGCTGCACCAATGAGATTATCATGCTAAGCAAAATAAGTCAGACACAAAAAGTGGAGAACCATAAGACTTTATTCATACATGGGATATAAAACTGAAAGCAATGAACAAACAAGACAAACAAACAAGAAAACAAACAAAAACTCATAGACACAGACAACAGTTTAGTGGTTACCAGAGGGTAAGGGGGAGGGGATGGTAGAAGAGGGAAAAAGGGGTCAAGTATATAATGATAGAAAGAGATTTGGCTCTGGGTGGTGAACACACAAAGCGATATATGGATGATGTATTATAGGATTGTACCCTTGAAACGTATAAAATTTTATTAATCAATGTCACCCCAAGAAATGTAATAAAAAAGTTTAAAAATTAAGAGAGAGAGAGAGAGAGAGAGAGAGAGAGAGAGAGAGAGGGAGAGAGAGAGAGAGAGAGAAACCTGAAACACAGACATAGAGTTTACCCAGTAGGTAGTCAGGAGCCTTGTGAGCCTGCAGAGGGAACTGATGGGAAAGTTGGATGAGGAGAAGGAAAATCAGGTCAGTGTAGTATCTCAGAAGCCAAAGAAATATTATTTTAAGGATTAAATGGCATCAAAGGCTGGTAGACAGAACTAAAAACTTTCCACTGGATTACATTAATCTAAGCATATGGATAACCTTATCAAGCTGCCCAGGTAAAAGGATGTGGCTCAAATCTCTAAGTGAGCTGAATAGGTTTGAAGTAACTATTGCAAAGAGTGTGAGAACAAGTTCAATTTCAGCTATTAAAAAAAATTGGAGTTGTGATTATAAATGTATTCATCAATTCAAAAAGTATTTATTGAATAACCCTAGTGAGCAAAGCACTGTTCTGGGTGGCTGGGGTGCATTTGGGTATAAAACAGACAATACCCCTACTTTCTTGAAAATTGTGGTCTTGCAGGGTGCTAAAGAAACAATGGATGCCAGGTAAAACATGTTACACAGTATATTGAAAGGCAACCAGTGCTATTTCAAAAAGAAATAGAGCAGAGTTAGGAAGATCAGGAGTATTGAAGGTGAGAGCAAATTGCAATTTAAAATGGGATTGACAAATATGCATAATTTTGGTGAAATCTGAACAATGATATCAACTGCAAGAAGTAAAATTTAGTCATGTAGACATCTAGGGACAACACTCTAGGCAAGGGAACAACCAACGGAAGCTCTGTGTGATGCAGGTCAGTGTCCATGGAGTCCAGTGAGCCAGAGCAGTGTCATAAGAGGCAAGGCTAAGGGAACTTGAAAGCCATTGCAAAGCTTCAGCTTGAACTAAGTGAAATAAAAGCCATTTATATCACCAACAATGTGCACTGGTCCCTGACTTTCGCCAGTAGAGTTCCGTTGGTGGATTATATGCACTGAGAGTTGGCATCACAGTCAGTTTTGACAGCTACCACAAAAAGACAGAGTGGAGGAAGAATTGACTTTTGACAAGTGTCTTATGCAAATGCAGGACCATATGTCCTCAGCTTGATAATGAACAGAAGGAAGAAAAGAATAATTGGCTGTATTGGAAGAAAAGAGAGGAAAATGGACTAGAGATTTGATGAGGATGTTTATAATTTTCATTCACTGATAAAAAGATAAATATGTTCAGTCTGGATCTAGAATTTGAGTTTTTTTCAGCATTGGACAGTCTGGTTCTTAGTCAAATCACTACCATTTCTAGACCTAAATTATTTCTTTAAGGTCCTGCGACAAAGAGGAGAAAAAAAGATAATTCTGAACCGAAAGTGTTTGAACACAGAAACACAGAAACGCAGAATGATGATTTGAATAATACATTTCAAAAAGAAACTAAATATTATACTTTTGGTTTTGGTTTAGAGTTAATCTATATATTTTTGGCCACTCATTCATTCCTTTACTCGTAAAACTAAACAAAAAATATATGAAAATTTATTTAGCTACTATGTACAAAGAATTAAGATGGATATTGGGAAATATTACCTTTAAGAACTTTTAAGAAGCTCACAGCCCATTGAGAAGAGCACCTTGTGTGAGAATAGTGAAGGCATAGCCAATAGAGACAAACATACCAAAGGCATGGAGTATATTAGAGGGACTGGGGAAGCTCCTGAGAGAAGACAATATTAGAGAAAGATGGTTTACCAGGTCACATAAAATTGTTTAGAATATTTTGATTAGGAAATCCATCTTTTAGGACCGTGCACCAAAGGCAAATCAAAGTGGCAGCCAACTCACTCTTCTTAATTTTGTTCTAAGAAATATTAATCAAACTAGAGAAATGATAACTCTGAGTTATGCATGTAGTGAAATGCACAGGCATACCACTTTAAGAATAAAATCAAACAGATCTACAGAGTTCTGCAGGGGCAAACTCTTTTATTAAGAATAAAATATATTACACTGCTTTTTCATGTACCTTGGGTAGCTAAGGCAAACTTGTGTTTCTTTGGGTGGTAAAGATGGACTACTACAATTGCTGTATTCTAGACCTACTGTTCTAATTTTGAGTTGGTTGGATAATATGGTACATTTCTAGAAAGTCAAGTACTGATTTTATGATTTACTATTTAAATTATTTCTTCATTTATTATCTCCACATTTATTTTCCATGTTGTAGTCAAATATTTTCCCTTTATATAAGTATACAGCAATAACCCACTTTGTGAACGCTGCCAATGCAACACTGGAATTAATTATTCAATGAAATGTTTCTTTCCCAAAGGGTTCAGGAGGATGACCCACTGCGAATGCAATAGAACCCCTTCCAAAAGTTGATTCCCGGCAACAATGTGTATTCTAACATATTCTCTTTGGCTTTCCTTGTATAACAGACCCATGGTGAAAGGAAGTTGTTAGCATCTAGATAACTGGACCTATAAGTAGAATATTTACTTTGAGGGTATTTGATTGATTTTTAAGATTGTTTCAGTTACTCTGATAATGGGACAGCAATTAAAGAAAACTAATCATATTTTAATTAACAATGAAAGCTGATTGCATTTACTAATTTCGGTTAAACAAGCCCCTGATAGTCTCCGCAACTCACACATTTTTCACATAAATAATTGGAGAAAATGTAAAGATTATAGTTCTTCTTATACAGATTTAATGTAAATGCATTATTCTGAAAATGTTATCTATTATATGAGGCAAGGGTTATTCCATAAATTTATAGAAACAAATTCCATTCTCTGACTGGCAATAAGATCCCTTAACACTCATATATAGCTCCCACACCGGTATCATTAAAATGAAATATGTTCACTTTTTAGGCAAACACATAGTAAATCAAAAGCTCATTTTTGTTTTAATATTTTTTCTTCAACTATATGATATTATTTTTGAAAGTACAATTAATAATGTTCAAACAAGGCCAATCAGATACCTGTCAGTTATAAATGTGTTTAAAACTGTTTCTCAGAGTGCTCAGTAAACAAGTACCTCTAATGTATCAATTTTGAGAGTTAGTTTTCACAGAATCATCCTTTAATCAGGAAATCTAAGCTTATGAGATAAGTGGTCATTATATTGATTTTTTTCAATGTTGCTGTGCACACTGAATCTTGACTCTATTTGCCTTTCGAACTATTTTATTTCATGATGTGTCTCTAGGCTAGCAGAGATTCATGAAATTATATGGCCAAATTTTATACAATATTCTGTGTTAAAATTATTGACCACATGTTCCTAAAAGAAAATTACCATATTTTCCCTTTCCTAAAAAATGAATTTTGTTCAAACATGTTATGTGCAGATGCTCAAACAGGCAGCTTGTAATTGGTCTGATTGAATTTTAATTATATTGTAGAAAGAATATGGAGAAGAAAATCAATAAAGAATGGGTTATCATTTTAAATATAAATCATATACTTTGTTAGAAAATGTGTTAGTGAAAATATAATTAATGAATATGACATTATTAAACCCAAGATTCAAACCAATTTTATGCAAATTAGTGTATAGGACTGTTTTCTGTTTGCAGCAGAGGATCTGTGTTTTCAATATAGATTATGTCCCTTAAATACTCTTATCTTTTAAAATTCTTTACAACATAGTTGTTTCATTATTTATTAAGGTGCCTTATTAAATTTTCTTTGCATGAGGTATTTATTTAGAAAAACATACAAAATAAAAGGTCTCAATCAGAAATGTTTGGAGCATGTTTTATGTTATATTCATCAACTGAGTATTTATAGTGAAAATTAAATGACTAGGATTCTCTCATGTATATTTACAGAGATTGATTCTTACTATAAATTGTAAATAATTTTTATAAACATAATGTTGCATGGAGAAAAATATCTACTGAGTCAGAATTCAGCAGCATGGAATAAAAATCCGCCTATAACCTCTTAAACAAGAACAGATTTATTTTTCTTGTGTAAAAAAAGTCCAGCGATAGACATCCTGGGTCTGGTATAGCAATTCCAAGATAACATCAAAAATGGCCTTTTAATTTTGCAATCCATCACCTTAAACATTCTTCTCTATGATCATAAAGTGGCTTCTATGTGTCGAGCCATTACGTTAGCAAGACATGGAAAAGGGGAAGAAAAAAGGTGCAAAAGATGAAAGAAAAGCAAGAAAAAGTACATACCAGATGAGTCTGTCCATTTACAAACGTTTTCCTAAAAGTTCCCAGAGGTTTCACCCATGTTTATGTCATTAGCCAAAATAGAATCCATATCTACCCTGGCTCTAAGATTATGAGGTGGTGAGCATTATATTAATTAAGCGTACTGCCAGCCATGACAGACCATTGATATCCATTCTAGTAATAGAGAGGATTCTATTAATAAGGAGAAAGGGGAAATGAATGTTGGATGGACCACTAGCGGTGACTGCCATAGTCATTATCAACTTTGCAATCATATCCCCAAAGGCATAATGAGATATTGTTAGAGGTTGCTGAATATAGAAGTTCAGGCAGCTTTAGTAAAATCGAAGATAGCATATCTCACTGTCTTTTATGATTTAATGTTCTGGAATGTAATTTACTGAAAACTGTAACAAATGTGGAAAATTTACAGTGTGGAGTCATTTATACCTGCATTTTTACTCCCTACCTTCTAGCTATGTAGGATTGGGCAAGTTATTTAACACCTCTTGGCATTTATTTTCTCATTTATACAATGGGAAAAACTTCACAGTGAGCATATTATTTTGTTCAGAGTAGGCACACAATTATTAGATGGTGTCCCATTTTTCTCACAATTCATGTAATTACTAATGATGTTTAATGATTGAATAAAATATTCAGGAAAAGGAAAACTGTCAATAAACTTTCCTTGGTTACTTCTTTTTACTAATAATGACAGGAAATAATTCTAAGTACGCGTAAATAATCTGTTGATTTTAAGAGCTACTGCAGGCTTTGCTTTAAGCTGAGTAGATATTCAGTAGAGTGTAAATGTACTTTTATAGCTGAAAAAATATTAAAGTGAATTGTATAGTGACTGTGTTTATATGCATGGCAGGAAAATTAGCTTTGATTTTGGCCATCACTTGGACATTGAATGTAATAATCTTTCCTTCCTCTACATGGCAGAAATGGGAGGGTTCTCCAGGTTGCTGCAGGATTTCTGGTCAGTAACAACTAGCACATTATGACTGGAGATTGAATCAGCAATTATTATGTCACTTTACACCTGGAAACACTCATGGTGATGGACTGATTTTGGAGTTGCTACAGCAAGAAGCAAGGGGTCTAGTCCCACCCCTTGCTTTTTGGTCTGGTTACCCAGATCAAGTGTGTGCCTACGTCTAGTGCCCCTTCTCTCTGAGACTTATACACACCCCTTGATCTATCTTCTTGCAGAAATCATTTGACCTTGGGAAGGTCCCACTCTCAATATTCCAGGTGGCATATATAGAGTGTCCATAGATCTTGGCTCAGGCTTTCAATATAGGAATAAAAGAACAGAAGAACATTAAGCATAAGATGAAGCACAGGGCAGGAGTTTAATCGTGACTAAACCGCGGTAATAATAGCAAAAGAGCAGATTCATTCCAACAGTGGGAACAAAAAAGTAGGCATAAGTTGTTGGAAGGAAATAGTAGCTAATGCTTAGTATTGTTTCCTTTTGCACTGCATGAAACCCTTTACTTTTATTATCTTATTAAATACTCACAGCTAACACTATTACCCCCATTTTACACATAAGAAGTGAACTAATATTTTGCCCAAGATCATAGCACCGAATTCAGGCATTTCAATTCCAAAGTCTGTGCTTTTAAGTGATATCCTATATTCTATCTACTAAAAAAAAAAAAAAAAGAAAGAAAATAAATGAAAAAGGTTGCCTTAAACTATTGCTGACTTTATTGCTTTAAGAGAAAGCTTAATAGATTGACCTATCCACATCAATGCCTAGAAAATTCCATAACAGGTCGGAACCTGAGGGCTAGACTAGCAGATCTAAAGAGGTGCCTTTAACTGATATTGTTCACTAATAGTAAGATTTATCTCAGACATTATGGAAGACAGTTAATGGCCAAGGCACTCTCAGAGACACATCTGGGAATATATGTTTCAGGCGGCTGCCGTTCTCAGATAAAATCATATTTCTTGTGAAAATAGTGTAGCGTTAACTGATGGAGCGTCAAACCTGAAGGGATAGTTCAATGGGTTTGTGTTCTGAATGGAAAAAAAGTCCATTTTTATTTGCTCTTAGACTCATGTTTTGAATCATACAATATTAGATGGAATAGGAACGTTAGAAGACTACCTCAAGCTTGCCTTTTCAATGCCCATGCTTCATTTTTAAGACCAGGATGAAAGTATGTGACAGAAAGCACTTGGAAATTATTGACCAGTGTTCTCATGGTAGAACGATATGTCTACATTAATTGATACTTGAAGAAGAACTAATGAGAGTCAGCTAAGAAAGCATAGGAAATAAAAGTCAGTTCAAACAGAAAAAAAGAGAGAGAGAGAGAGAGGGAGAGAGAAATAAATCAATGACAACTATTGCTTTAATAAAGGATTCCCTGCGTGTCCAGGGGCAAATTGTAAATGGGGGCAGCACTTCAAACCTAAGCTCTGTGAAGGGAACTGGAGGAATAAGACCCCTTTTAAGATTAACTATTCAATTTACTATGTGTGATGTTTTAAAACAGTGTTTTAGGTGTGCATAAAATATAGTAAATGCAGTATTTTTCTTTCTGTATGTATGCCCGATTTTGAAAGAAGAAACCTTTCAACTTTCCTTGAGAAGGGAAAGAACAAGGAAATGCAGCGGTATGACGCTGGATAATGGCCTAAAGGGTGGGTCCACTTTCAGGAGACCAACTGTGGTTTTCCAAGGATAGTATTCTAATGATGAAAAAGAGTGGATGATGCCCGTGTGTTTAAATTTATTTTATATAAGGAACTGTTTGCTACTAATCTTGAACTAATTTGTAAAGACTTATTATCAGTGTTACTTTACCCAGACAATTCCAAGTAGGTAGGCTGATTTTCCTGATATTTAGGAAAAACAACTTTTTTATTTTAAATGTATGAGTTGATGTTGCAGTTATTCATCGCACACAATTATTAGGTCTCATTTCAGGCAGGAAAATTTTTGTGTCCTCTGTACTACAGAAAATCAACTCAGGATATAATACGTAAGAGAAGATTAATCTTTGTGCTAATACAAAAAGCCATACATGATTTGTGGAGAAGAGACTGGAATTGCATTATCATTAGGGTGTGTGTGTGTGTGTGTGTGTGTGTGTGTGTGTGTGTGTGTGTGTGTGTGTGAGTGTGTGTGTAATTTTAATTTTGAAAGCTCAAACTTACTCCAGATTTGATAAAGTAGGAACTTTCTAGTTTTGTTCCTTTTTTCCTTTGTTGACTGTTGTTGCTGCTACATAGCTAAATGTTATCATTTTTTTTTCTGTGTGTATCAGTAGTGCTTATTATAATTAAGTGCATAGGACCAGGGAGGAAGAAAGTAAATAGTTACTTGAAACAGTAAGGATAAAGATAAAGATAAAGCAAAATTTATATCCCAATATTGAAGCTCCTTTCTGTCTCTTTCACACAGAGAGAGGTCTTGACCTTGTATTATAACCTCAATCTACCTGACTGAAAGGGCTCAAAAGAAGAATGGTCTTTTTCAAAACTTACTTTTTATAGCAAGTTTCCTGCTAAGGAAATATATCCACAGTCCTCAAATGACTTTACATTATGTAATATTTTTAAAAACTCTTATTCCAAAATTGAAAACAATATTGTGAGGTGTGAAATCATTGTAGCTTTTTCAAATGTGTTTCTAAATAAGCAGGTCCATTACTTAATATATAATGTATTAGCTTGAAATTGCATGAGGTTATTTGGTTACCTATTTGTAATATAAACAAAAATAACTATTAAAACACATATTATTTGAGTTTTTCATATATGTTATAATAGGGAGAGGAAGAAAGAGAAAAATATTTGAGTCCTCATAAAAAATAAAATAAAATTTTACTCATTGGACCAACTATACACAACTATTTATTATGTATAAAAGTAGGTAGCTGAAAGCCTTCCTTCTATACTCAGATGCCATAATTCCAGTTATATCACAGCATTTCTAGCTATTTACCACATAGTTTTCCATGGAGAAATATCATTCTTAGTCTTACCCATCATTGTTTATTTCAAAACTGCATCATGCATAGTAGATTATTTATAGGTGAGATAAAATATATTGTAGCTTTTATTTTTATGACATAGAAAATGAAGTGATTTAAAATGCATTTCAAGCATGTAACTATAATTTCATAAAATTTTATTTTCCACAAAATATAATGTGATAAAATATGTGAAATGCAGACAGTATTTGCCATCACTGCCTTTTTATGTCTATAGGCTCTGGGCCTTTTAAAAAGGTTATATCTTAGGGGATAAATATTTCCATTTTTGTTGAAAACCATCCAAAATATGTTGCTGTAAAGTTAAAAATAAAATAAAAGAGGAAGTGCATTATTTAGACAAAGTCAGGACACATGAATTTTGTTTCCATTCTCTTAACTTTCGAGTTGCAGTATATTGGACAAGTGTTTTTTTCTTTGTTTGTTTGTTTTTGGGTTTTTTGGTCATGCTTTTTATTCTCTAAGACCAGTAAACAAAATGTATGCGTGAGAAAAGGAACATTTTATTTTTATCAAATCTCCAATGGAGCCATTTGTGTGTGTGCA
>NW_017732219.1:498483-508767 GCF_001890085.2 Hipposideros armiger
AAAAAAGGTAGGGGATTGGCTTGGGCAGTAGCTAAATTGTGGTATCATAAAAGTTGGAGCAGAGAATTTCAAAAAGTGTTCTGTTACAATTACAAAGAATTGTTACAATCTTTCAGTGTGTGTCTGTGATTCTGAATCAGGGAAGGGTGCTATGAAAAAACGGTGAGCCTGAACCCTGCTTCATTCAATGTTTTGCATAATGATGTAGCTGCTAAGCTTTCATTTTAGGAAATCCCATGTTTAAAAAGAAAAGCTTAGAACAGCTTGCTTAGCGAATACTGGTGTGGAGCATGATAAAATTAACAAACCTGTGCATTTGATTCAAGTTTAATTAACTGTTATTATTTGAAGGGCAGGAGCAGAGGCCTATGCCACAATTTAAGCGTCTGCACAGAATGAGACAACACATTTCATCTGACTTCCTACAACAGTTTATACGATGAAAGCTCTGCCCTCGGTCCTGACCTGACCACACTCTAGACCATTGGCCGGGTTTCCCTCATTCAGAAGTTAAGATTGGCAAATATATCATTTTGGCCTGAAACAAGAAACAGAGTTGTTGCACGTTGTATAGAAGATGAAGCAGCAATAGTAAAATCTCCTGCCTATTTTATTTTATTTTACCGATTTTGATGTTGAATAGATTCTCTATCCACATTGATCTTTGGGGACTTACCGGTGGATTTGTCCCCAAATTGGTGGCACTTGAACACCATCAATATTTAATAAATGCTTATTGCATGGGGAAAGAAGGCGGGTGGTTCTGTTTGAGGGTGAATCAGACAGAAGTTTGTTAAATAGCTGACAAAACCCAATTCAGGGTAGGATATTTTTGGGTTCATTCTATGTGAAAAAGCCAGGCTGTACCTTGGAATTGACATAATGTCGTTAGAACTATCCATTCTCTCCTTACTGTGTTCCTCTCATCTCAGGCTTACTCTGTGTGTAGACTTCATTTTCTGTTTCTGAGGTGCCTCCATTCTGTTGCCCAGGGTGTAGGGAGAGGTAGGGACTATCTCAGTAGTCAAGTAGCGAGTCTTTTGACTGGAAGAGCAGATACTATACGAACTGGCCAGACCTGAGATCACTGTGCATAGTATGACCAAAGGGACAAAACATGGTAATGAACGACATCGCCAGATTCACAGGGTGGATTGGTACAGGATCACAAAGGAAGCAGCAGATGTGTTTACTAGAAATAATTGGGTTGGGATACTAGCAGGTAAAATTAAAGAAGCAAAGACATTAAATATTGTGTCATAAAATTGGGGAACATAACCAAGGAATCAAAATTGTCTCTTTAATTGAAATCAATAATATTTTTTAACAAAATAAGTAACAACATTAGATTTCTGTAGTTACCTTGTGTACTGGTTTTCTATTGTTGCATAACAAATTCCCATGAATTTAGCAGCTTAAGACAACACCCATCTTTATTAACTCACACTTTTGCAGGTGGAAATTCAGCACAGCATGACAGGGCTCTTTTGTTCAGGGTCTCACAAGATTGAAACCAAGGTGTCAGCAGTGTTGTTTTTCTCTCTTGAACCTCTGGAGAGAAATCAGCTTTCAGTCTCATTTACGCTGTTGGCAGAATTGATTTCCTTGCCATTTTAGAACGGAGGTCCCTTTTCTACAGTCAGCAGTGAAGTGGGGACTGTCCTGACTCCTCCAGGGTTCCCTCTGTATCAACAACCCTCAACGTGGGTTCATTGTAAGGACATCAAGTTCTTCCAAGCCAGCTGTGGCATGCATCTCTGACTTCTTCTTTCTACACCTGGGAAAACCTTTCTGCTTGTAAAGGTCCCAGGCACATGCAGTTAGGTCAGCCCCACCCAAGGTAACTTAACCCTGAGTTAAATCCTTAGGCTTCACAGCCCTGGGGGTTTTGCAGGGAGTATACACCAAGGGGAGAGAAATCTTGGGCAACATTTTGGAATGCTGCCTATCATGTCATATGTTTGAACTCAGTCATAATTGAGAATTAAGGTTTAATTTGGATTCAAGTCTATATTGAGTATGCACAAGTTGTATGATCAATGATAACACAATCAAGTATAATTGGATCGTAGTTAGTCTCAGAAATTCTGTCTGTAACTTATCTTAATCAGCAACAAATGGTATACAGAGAGCAAAAATTATAAAAAGCAGTGAAAGCAGATCAGTAAATATATATATATATATATACATACATATATATATATATATATGTGTATATATATATATATATATATTTTAACCTTGGAAATAATGCCACTATCCGATCTATAGTATTCATAAGTCAGTTTTAGTAAAATGTGCTACACACACACACACACACACACACACACACACACACACACACAGACACATTTCCATAGATTCCATGAATTATTTAAAAATTTAATAACAAATCACTTCAGTATCTCCTGAAAAACAATCAAAGTTTGGGAGATTTATTATTCATCATTTACAGTCTCAATTAATGTCAAATTACACGTCTGCTTTTATAATCCAGCATTTCTTGTTTAAAAAACAAAAAAAGTTGACCTTTAAAAATGCAATAACCTGAAATCAATTTATCTCACTCAGGCATCCAATAACATATATTTGCTAAAAGCAATCAAAATTGAGGTCCCAGCATCTGTGAGAGCTGTTTTCATTTTTCTTTTATTTTCTTTTTCCTTTTTGTTGAGTTGAAGTCAAAGTGGAACTATTATCTCTTTGGAGGTTTCTTCAGAGTTCTATTAGCTCTAGTGGGAAATAAGTGAACCCTGAGAATGAGTCCTTTCTTAATATGTCTATAATGAGAGATTAAAAAAAAAAAAATCTCTGGGTAACCTGCATTTAGAAACAAGATTTAACTTACTGCATTTCTTGCACAAAACACTTATTGTGTCTGTTTCTCATTAGCACATTGAAATTTAGCATTAAGAATACTCATTTTAATACTTTTGGACAAAAAAAATGATTATTTAATACATCATAAATTATCAGGCAAATAAGATAATGTTTATGACAGTGTTATTGTATATAAGACTGAGAGATATGAATTCATAACAATAAATATGGCATTAAACAGCTTGACTCATAATACAAAGAAAGCAACCTGTACTTGGATTTATTTTTTCTGCACTTGTGATATTATACTTTCAAAATCCACTTAAGGTAGTTGCTGTAAAGTGAGAAAAGAAAATAAAAGACTCCAATGAGGTGGTTTTGTGCTTAACACATAAAGCAATCCCCATAGTAAAACATGCCACAGAAAATAGGTCACCTTCAAACCACCCTTGAAAATAAGCAGAAAATGTAATTTTAGATTGTGTTCTTAAGAGCATTGTTTTAGAGTGTGTATATCCACTTGGCCTTTTATTCTTTTTACAAAAATGTGCATGTGTGAGCACCTGAAAACACAAAAAATTACTGTCTTCCTGTCTTTATGCTCATATACAAGATGTGTATACACACACCCAAACATTCTCACACAAATGCTCATGTCTATTTCTGTGGCTATTAATTCATTATGAGAAAAAAGGTATACATGTTAATGACTATTTCTCTAACTAAATAGAGTTACTCCATTATGTTTTTAACATAATGATTTTGTATATGTTTTAAAGCAAATTATGGTATAAACAATGGGCAGAGACTTAGAAAAGAACTCATTTTTCATTGAAATGTTTTTTATATAAAAAAGTAAGTTGTATTCTCAACATAAATGTTGTTCACTTTTTTCTAGTAGACTTGATTTTTTCAAATATATTATTGACACAGTATTTTATTGAAATCTAACTGTAAATATAATATCAGTTTATATTTTAAACAAAAACACATAGCATGCTTTTCAAAATATATAGTATATGCTTATTAAATTTTTCCATTGGGAAGTATGATTTGAGAAGCACAAAACTATAAAAAGAAACTGTTTTAAGTAAATATGTTTATTGCTATGACCCATGTAATCCCCCACTGGACTCCTGTCTCCTTGAGAGCAAGTACTTTCTATTCTATGTCCTCTATTCTAGTGCCTACTGCAATCAATACTGGACAATCCAAAGCATTTTTCAATGAAATGATTTTCACTAATGCATCCATAATAATACAATCTGGTTTTGCTCAGAAAAATTAATGTCACAAAATTCTGGGTAATTTGCATCTGTGACTAATCTAACTCTCTAACCATTTATATATATATATATATATATATATATATATATATATATATATAATACAACTATTGGGTTGTTGGAAAAGTCATGACACATTTTTGCAATGAAAAACAGAAAAAAACATGTCATGACTTTTCCGACATCCCAATATATATATAATCTCAAGAGAAACTTAAGAAAAATGCCAAAAATGCCGTTATGTTAATCAAATTAAAAGAGAGCTGATTTGGTTTAAGTGCTAGTCCCAAAGGCACATGGGCTTAGACAGCCTGATTTGAGTCTCAGCTTTGTCTCTTTCTATTTGTGTGCCTTGAGCCAGCTTAGCTTCTCTGTGCCTCGATTTCTACATCTGCAAAATAAGGATAAGCGCACGGTTGTACTCATAAGATTGTCCTGGGTGGCTAAAGTGGTTTTAGAATCATAAAGCCAGTGAAAAATTGCCTGGCAAAAAGCAGAAGCTTCATAGGGTTTCCTGTCATTATTTTGGATCCAATTAGTTTTCTTGTACATATGAATATAAATCAATATAGTATATGGAAATAAATTTTGCTGTGCTGGGCTCATTTGAATGTAAATGGAGAAGGGAAAAAGACACTATGGAGTTAAATTCTCTAAAAATATCCTCCAAATTTCACAATATAAATATCAGAATCCACATTTTACATATGTAGATTCTGACATTAAAAGAAATTTAATAACTTATACCATAACATCCAGGTAAGAGGTACTGGTTTGGGGATTTTAATCCTAAATATCTCATGATCATGGATTTTAGGTCATTCTGTTTTACATTAGAGGTAACATTTGGGTGTGTGTGCTTTATTAGAATTCTTAAGTGCATATGCAGTTAGGTTAGGGTAAAACATACAGCTTTTGAAAATTAAAGTTTACATTTTGAACTATTAGAATTTAAACATATTTCTTTTATCTGATTTCTCATGTTAGCATATTACTGATTAGTTTGAGAATTAAATAAAGCTTATATGATGTTTTCTACAGGGCCTGGTATTCCGTATGGCCTAATAATAAAAGTAATAATGTGGAAAAATAGTAACTAGTAATAAAAATTAATAAATAACCTGAAGCTATAATAATGCATCATTATTATTAATGACCCATAAGTTTTGGCATTTATATTAAATCTAGAATAAAGCATACAAACCCATCTAGTAGTCTGAAAAAGAACCACACTTGGAATCATACATAAAATTCATTTTTACCTCAAACAGAGATTTCATTGCTGACGATTGACTCAGAATATTTTATTGTCTGGGAACATTTAGTTACCTGAAACACAGCTCTGTGAAAAATGTTCTACAGCTTTAAGAATGTAGGAAAGAAATTATTTTAACCTTCTCCTCCCATATTTTTCTTCCCAAATCCAGGCACCATGCCAATGACCTCTCAAACTTTTGCAGAAATACCTATTAATATATTGTGATGCTCTCAAATTATATAGTATAACAAGGGTGAGCTAAAGTTGTAAAACATGAAAATCTGAAAACATAGTTAGGGCGTCCCTCCCATGTAACCACACACGCAACGAAAAGGAAGACAAAACAGACTACCAGGTGAAAAGCGTATTTCTTTACCAGTGTTAACTAGCAAAAATTCGCCTGAGCAAATATGAAGATCAAACTGACTTTATTTAATGATTTATGAACCAGGAAGCTTCCCATGTAGGAAACAGAAAGAAGCTCTGCTGAGGTGTAGAAAAGCAAAGGTTTTTATAGATGGAAAAGGGGGCAGGAAAAGGAAATTCTTCGCAAAGTACTCATTGTTTGGAGCAAGGTCACCCTCCTAAAGTGTGAAAGGGAGGGGCATATCTGATGGATTATCTCTCTAGTGCTGACCAGGTAATTCCAGGTAGACTGGTTAAAAAGTTACATTCCTGGGAGAGGTTGAGACTGCAGTTAGGTGAGGTATTAAGTCTTGGCATGGGGCTTAGCCCAAGTGACTCCATTTGGGGCCTGTTGTTTCTTTTTCAATAACAACAGGATGTATAATACATCCTAGGGCAATGCTCCCAAGCATGGCAGACAGCTTTTGTTCTTTGCTCTTCCTTAGCAGCCCTCTGGGGAGGTGCAGGCCTTTTTAAAATGGATTTCCATTTTCCTAAATAGAAGGTGAACTATTGCCAGATGATAAATAGCTTTGGGTCTGTATCCCAGGCATGGGAGTTCTCAACTCACATTGGACTGTTAGAGGGAATTCCCAGCTATGTAAAATAGGACTCCTCTTGCTCAAATGGCAACAGTCAAGCTAGGAGGAATAAATGAATCCCCTCAGAGAGTAGAATTGAATAGAATATCAAATATTCTTTGAGCATTCAGTGGCTTCAGAAAGAAATTTTGCATTATACCACTATTCAGGCAGGTATAAGACATCTTTGGGTCTGGTCTTCTTTTGTCAATAAACAATGCCTTAAAAATAGTCTAATGGCTTTATAGCTAATACAATGGCCACCGTGATGTTCTGAGAACAGAATAGGCATTAACAGGAAACTAAGCAACTACAAAAAAAAAGAAAACACGAAGGATTTTATAAGTTCACCAAGGGGAATCTGACAAAAGTAGTTTGTTTTGTACATAATGAAATGGTTTCAGCCAAAGAAACTCACATAAAGTTTTCTTACACTCATTTTTGCAAGTTTATCTGAATGAAACCTGTACGTAAATAAAACAGTTTCTCCTTCCAACATATCCCATTCTCTCCCCATGCCTAGCAACCAACCCCTACTCACGCAAATAGCAAATGAAAATAAAATCACTGCTGGACATGATAATATAAAAAACATTTTCTATTCTTATGTGCACTTTTCACCCCAGAGTAAATAAGAATAAATCCCTTTTTCTGTGCAGCAGTTTCTGAAATATAATCAGAGAGCTGCTAGTAAATACTTAACTTTAGATGAGCTCTCTCAAAACTTTTAAGCACTAGAATTCAGAGTCGCTTGCACTGTGAAGCTCATTCTCAGTATCTTTTTTAAGCCTCTTTGGCAGCTCATTTTTACGCTCCATCTGACATGACTTGGAAAACATCAGGAAATAACTACACCACTTCCACAGAACAACTGTCTGGCCAGTGCATATTTCTAGATCCATCATTTATGGAACTTCGTTTCTGGGACAAATTTTATTTTAAGCGTCGATACTAAAAGATGATTTTATTGGAGTTGGCAGCAATTCAGTCAGGAAATACAGTCCGCACCTACTCAGAAACAGCTTTTTAAAATTAATTGAAATAAGAAACATTTCTTGCTGTTATTTTTAAATGTCTATAAAGGAGGAAAGAACTGTGGCATTATGAACTTGCTGTAGATAAGCTTGCACCTTAAAGCCCCTGTGTAAAACGGCATCATGTGATTTTTCTAGTTAACACAATACAAATATGAGCNGTACACACTGCACGCACGCATATATATATATATATATATATATATATATATATATATATATATATATATATATATACATATATTTAAGAAGATCAGTGTTGTAACTAAACCAACAGCTTTCTAGGTAATAAATGTAACAGTTACTCTGAATCTCCAGATATTTCACCCCACACAAAAACAGAGAAGTTGAGGCACCTTCAGATTACCTGAATGGTTCCAACTAAAGAGATAAGGTAGACCTCCTACCAAGATGGCACAACCAGAGATTTCTTGTTTTTATATTTTATAGGTACAAAATTTTGTTATTTTTGCCTTGGGGCAAAAGAGTAAAAAAAAATAGAGCTCATGCCTCCTTTGCCTTCTTTATACCATTATTCTAGGAGGGTTTTAGTCATTCTCTCTTTTCATAGCCTGAAATCTCATTAACACTTATAAGGCTTTAAATTATTGTATTCTTTATTTTCTTCTCTCTTGGAAAAAGTGGAAATTATAAATTTCAGAAAACCTGTACAATGGAACAGAATAGAGAACTTAGAAACCAATTTTTTAAAAGAGTTGGAAAAGCTGGCTTACTAGTTGTCAGTAAATAAAACTGGATCCTGCCTTAAACCATATATGAAAATGGATTCTGGGTGGATTAGAGAATAAAATGTGAAAGATTAAACTGTAAAGCTGTACCCAGTGCTGATGAGAATATGGAGCAACTGGGGATTTCATGCATTGGTGGATGGATTGCAAAGTGGTACAGCTACTTTGGAGAACTGTTTACTGTATAGTTACCATGCAATCCAGCAATCCCACCGTAGGTAGGTACCCAATCGAAATGAAGACATAAGTTCACACAAAACCCTACACACAAATGTTCATGGTAGGTTTATTGGAAACAGACAAACATTGTCCTTCAACTTGGAAATGGATGAACAAACTTTGATGGGTCCGTACCGTAGAATCCTGCATGCTTGTCCTTCAACCTGGTCACTGTGAATCACTGTGTGAGCACATCCTGCTCGAACTCCTCCAATCCTCCTTGTGTCTCTGCTGGAATAGCTTATTAGTCTATGGGACAGCAGTGATCACTGTATTGTTTCCTAGGGCTGCTGTAACAAGATACCACAATCTAGGTGGCTCAAAACAACAACAAAAATGTATTGTTTCATAATCCTGGAGGGCAGGAGTCTGAAACCAAGGTAGCAGCATGACCCAGCTCACCCCAAAGGATAAGGGAAGGATCCCCCACGTCTCTTCTCTGTTGTACCGGTGGCCAGAAATACATGGTCTTCCTGGGCTTGTAAATGTGCTACTCCAGTCCCCACTTTGTCTTCACATGGTCTTCTTCCCCGCATGTATATGCGTCCCCTTTTCTTTTCTTATAAAGAACCCAGTCACTGATGTAGGGCCCACCCTAATCCAGTTTGGGCCTTATCTTATTTTGCCTAATTACATCTGCTACCCTACTTCCAAAGGTCACATTCTGAGTTTCCAAGTGGATATGAATTGGGGGGACACTATTCAATCCAGTAAAACCATGAGTTCTCCCTTCATCCGTGTGGGGGTTAACATGGGAAGAGTATGGAAAGGGTCCGTGTCAATAGCCCCATGTAGCAGTTCTCACAGAATAAAAAGTCTGTTGGACAAGTATTTTAATATCCCAAGCTTCAGGTTCCTCATTCGCGTTGTTAAGGAGCTAAAGATTATGAATGATGTTAAAGAAGACAATATTTATAACATAATTAGTACACCTCTATAAATTATTCAAATGGAAGAGTTTAGTATAATTATTAATAATCAAATGATCCCATTTCATTTGATTTATATTGTTCTCTACACACATACCCAAGTCTGATAATAAAGTTTATGTCTACAAATTGTACTCCATGTTAGTTTTCCTGTGTTGCTAATGGAGCTTGAAATCGATGTGGTCCTTTGTAAGCCCAGCATCAATCTATTCTCAGTCTTCTGGTCGTACTGATTTTTTCTTCATATAAATTCGGTAACACATTTACATATGAAACCATCATGGAATACATTTAATGGAATTTATCTTATCTGCAGCCATCAGAAAACTAAGGTTCTTTCACTTTTAAACTTTTAAAATTATATAGACACAGACTATTTTGATTTATTAAACATTATACGGCTGCTTTCATGTGCCATTTGGCCCTCAAACAGCAGCAAGTAGTTTCCTTTGGTTTAATGGAAAGAACACTGGGCAAAGAGTTGGATAACCCAGCTTCTATTTTGATTTCTGTAATTAACCAGCTCCATGGTACTGAGGAAATCACTTAGCCTTTCTGGGTTTCAGATTCCTTGTTTGTGAAAAGAAGTAATTGAAGCCATATTTTCCAAGAGACTTTCCTTTTCCAGAGGTCTGATCTTATGCCATGAGATAAGCCGTGCACTAAGACCATATTTTTTTTTTCTTTTTAAATCTATACATCCCCCTTAACAATTCAAACTACACTAACAATATTTTTGAAATACCTGATCCCAAGTATAATTTGGTTTAACAGTTGCCTATGATTAAGAAAATTGGGAGAAAGCCAGGGTTGTCAATGTGGCCAGTCAAGGAATGACACAACTGTCTAGGCTGGTCAGTTCGAGTCGTGGCAGAAATAGTCCTGGAACAAGAAAGACAGCCTAAACCTCTGCTAGGCTGCCTTTCTTTCTTTCTTTCTTTCTTTCTTTCTTTCTTTCTTTCTTTCTTTCTTTCTTTCTTTCTTTCTTTCTTTCTTTCTTTCT
>NW_017732219.1:515467-516763 GCF_001890085.2 Hipposideros armiger
CATTATGAACTTGCTGTAGATAAGCTTGCACCTTAAAGCCCCTGTGTAAAACGGCATCATGTGATTTTTCTAGTTAACACAATACAAATATGAGCATGGGGATCCTTCTTCTGGCCTGCTCCCTCCTTTATGCAAAGGAACAAAGAATTAGCTTTGCAGGATAAGGTAAGCCTGAGTTCCCTTACTGAAAGATTAAAAAATAATAATAATTCTATGGAGATCAATTTCTAGAATCACTCAAGATTCAAGAATTTTGATTCATAAAAATTATATTTTCGATCCCCAAATTATCCTTTTATTTTAAGGAGCTAAACCGTAGAAAACACACACACACACACACACACACACACGCACTTGTTCCAGCTGTGTTGTTTATGCAGGGACAAGCAAAACCCATTGATTCCCTGGAATGAATATAATACAGACATTAGAAAACAATTTTGAAGAATTTCAAATGACACTAAAAATAATTATACTATATTGTTAGTGAAAAAATTAACTCATTTCTCCTTTTAAAATATTGTATATATGTATATGCAATCAGAAAATATCATATGTAAATATAAAGATTTATAAATATACTTATGCATGTATACACTTTTTCAGATATGTATATACTTATGTACATTCATTTATATATAAATATGTATAACTAAAAGTATATGAAATGATAAAAAAGTTATCTCTAGGTAAGAAGATGATGGGGATTTTCATTTTAGTTCATAACATTCTCTGTTCAAATCATTTTATATGCGATATGAAGAAAATTCTACAATACCCAACATCAGGCCAACATCACTTATTTAAGATTAGTACTGATGGTGAAGAAACACCTGCTCTTTAAACTAGTCACCCATGTGCCTGACTCAGTCAGTTCTAAATAACTGATCTTAAATGTTGCCCGTCAATGCAAGTTATTGTGTGTGACCTCCTTTAAGATACTATCATGTGAAGAGCTACTTTAAAAGTTCTAATCCTCTCAAGAGTTTCACACTAATCAAGTTCGTTTACAGTTCACATTTGAACATATTTTCCCATATTTCTTTGAATTAATCTCTACAAAACTCAGATTTACACTGGAAGCAAAACCTGGAAGATTAAGGAGTAATAACAACTGAATTTAATTTGGATTTTGGATAGAAGTGAAAACACATTTGCTTTTTTATCATGTCAGTTTGAAAAGAAAATGGTTCTGATTTTAGCTAAATGAAGATTTTTGCATTACTCTATTTGGATCTCATTATAAAAACCTACTTAGACTTTTCACTCAGTTTCCACAATATTACCACAGATTTT
>NW_017732219.1:524808-528075 GCF_001890085.2 Hipposideros armiger
AATAACTTCATGCAGTATTGTTTACTCTTTGGTCTTTATTTTTATATGAACACTTAACTCCTATGTGTCAGAAAATAGGAATGACTCCAAAGCTCTTTAGAACAAAATTAATTATAATCAATTATACCTCTTTTTGTAGGATTGGTGGATTTTAAAATGTCTTTGGGAACTTCAATTTAGTTTTCAATTGCTGATGAGCTGGGTAAGACTTTGGAATGGATATTTGATTATAATACATTATAATATATATTAATTTGAGAATGGGGTCAATGATTAAAACAAACACCGAGGAGTAGATATCTTTTATCCACTGCCATAAAAAAAAGTTTAATATAAGTTAAATAAAACAAGGTATACCTAAAGGAAATTACACTGCTGGCTTAAAACACATTCTATGAACATGACCCCTATTTTTTTTTTTTAATACGAACTTCATTTTGTTTTAAATGAAGTTTCGGAATAAATGCTAAGATGAAATTTTTGGTAGAGCTGTAAGTAGGTTATTAAACAGAGAATATTTTCTATATGGTCATACTTAAATAGTGGAATTGCAAGAATGAAATAGGAAGAACGTGACTATACTTAACATTAATTTATTAATACATTATAATAACTTAGAAACATATATAAATCTATCTCCATATTTTCTTGCCTTCACAGAAGTGCCACAGGAAGAGAAACCAAGAAATGATAAAGCAGATCTATTGTCTTATCTCATCCCATGAGCCAGCTATGGCCACAGACAGCATCCCAAGTGGCATAGTAGGGACAGCAAAACTATCATCGGTTTCCACCTGTGTCCCATAAACAGAGTTTTCGTCAGGAGGTTAGAGACAGAATTGGCTGCATTCTACACATAATGACATTCTCTTCGTATAAGCAAAACAAAAGGATTAAAGTCAGGAAATTAATGCATTATTCCAATATAATACTTACACCCCATCCAAGCTTTGTTAATTGCTTCAATAATGTCTTATATAATAAAAACCTTCAAGGCCAAAGTCACATATCACAATTTAATGCCAGGCCTCTTTAGTTCCCTTCGATCTGAAATAGTTCCTCACCTTTTCTTAACTTCCCTGACTTGAACAGTTTTGAAGATTTCTCGACTTTTTTTTTTTTTTAAGATATCTCCCTCATATTGGGTATTTCTGGTGTTTCCTCATGTGTAAATTCAGCATATGCATCTTTGTTAGGTGCATCACAAAGGTTGTATCCTATCAGGTGAAACATCGTTTTGATTTGTCCCATTAATAACAATATTCATTTTTATTACTTCATAAAGGTTTTGTATTAGTTATCTATGGCTTCATAAAAAATCATCCAAACCTTAGCAGTGTAAAGCAACCACTACTTATTATCTCACAGAAACATAGATATCCAGGGAGTGGCTTAGATGGTCCCTTTGGTTCAGGGTCTCTCAAGAGGTCACAGCCAAGCTGTTGGCTAGGGCTATGGTCTGATCTAAAGGCTGAATAGTGAGGAGGTAGGAATTTGCTTCTATGCTTACTCATGTGGTTGTGGGCACACCTCAGTCCCTTGCTGCATGGACCTCTCTTCAGGACTACCTCACAACATGGCAGCTGGCTTTCCCAGGGTGATCTATCTAAGAGAGCTAGAGAGAGAAAACATCCCTGATCAAAGCCACAATCTATGTATAACCTAATCTTGAAAATGACACCTCATCACTTCTGCCATATTTCTAATTGCCCAGCCCACATTCAGGGAATAGGATTATACAGGACGAAGAATACAAGGAAGCTGAGACCACTGACCTCTTATTGTCTGCCTAGAACAGTCCACCATCTGCCCCCAGTTATTCATGTTGCTCTGTCGTGCAATATATATCCAGTCCCTTTCTAGGATGCTCAAATTTTTGTCTCATCATTTCACAAATTCAAAGTCCAAAAACTCATCATTTAAATCAAGGGGCAGACGAGGCTCCTTGNAATTCCAGATGTCTACACAGTGCTGGGGGTAATTACCATACCCACCAAATACCATATTGTAATTCTTGGCTCAAAGTAAATTATCCAAAGTGTGTATCACATCCGAGTCTGGAAGTGGCCCAACAAGGGTTGTGTTGGATCCTTTGTACCTATCAATAGAGATTCCAGAAGGATTGTATTGTTTTCTATGCAGCTATAGGTAACCCATAGTAGTTAAGCTGTCTCAGTAGGAAGCACATATCATTATGAAGTCATTATTAGAATAAATTTACAATTAGGGTATAATATCATCATCATTCTTAATTATTATTGATAATATAAATTCACATTTCAATGATAACCTAAATTTACAGAGTCCTATAATATGTATTTTAAGGTCAATGAGTTAAGACTTTCAGCTTTAATGACAATTTTAAATTAAGAATGTTTATTCCTCAGTCACCACTGTCAATCCCACAATTTATTTCAAATTCTAGTTTCTAGCATATTTGTAAGATAAAGCTGCTCATTACTTTCAGGTTACAACTGGAAACTAATATGTAGGCCATTTTTAGCATTTCCTAAGTCTGACATTCTTCAGAGGGCTTCTGCTGCCCCTGCAACTATCCCAGACACACCAGCAAGGTTGCATGTGGTGCCCTGGGGACAGAAGCAGGTTACTGGCTATAGGAGTTGTCACATAAATGCACTTGAAATTGTGCCCGTGAACTTGTCAGGCATTCAAAGATGTATGCTCTCCTTGACCTGAGAAATGAGCTGAGTGTAGTTCACTTAGATTTAAAATGTGTGTATGCACTCAGGGTTGCATATCTGTTACGTAGTTTCTACTACATTTTTTGGGTTGCCTCTTTTATGTGGTGCTATGGTTGCTGGAGACGTAGATGTAAAATTGGAAGAGGTCTTATTAGAAAATAGTCACTAGAAATAGTGAAGAGGAATTTTTAAAAAGTGTGGTTTGATTTTGCAGGGGAAGAAAAATGGAAGTAATATTTTGAGAAAAAAAATATGTCTTTTAAGAAGGCAATGCTATTTAGTAATAAATGGTGCAACCAGGTGCTGACTTCATGTAAATTGGAGACATTTACGTGAAATTATGACTCTCAGTAGATATTTATTACTAAAACAGCATCCTTAAAGAAAACATACACACCCCTCTACAGTATCAGAAAATTCTGCCTTATTAGGTAAACAAGTAGGTCTTTTGTTGTGCCAATTAGTATAGCGTAGCTGCAGAGTCTGAGCCCCTTATACAAGGAGTTCACAGCTAGCGCCTGAAGAGGTAAATCGATCTGGGAAATCAGGCAAGTGGTAGGTGAGT
>NW_017732219.1:531415-553749 GCF_001890085.2 Hipposideros armiger
CAAGGGGCAGACGAGGCTCCTTGGATTTCATCTCTCTTGATCTCTAGACCTATGATACTAAAAAGACCAGTTCTTTATCCTATCCCCCCACCCCCCAACACACAATGCACAATGGTGAAATATGCATAAGATAACTTCTATAGACATTTCTGTTCCAGAAGGTGTGTGTGTGTGTGTGGCGGGGGGTTGCACAATATAAATGTGTTACTGGACCATTACATTTCTGAAATCTAGCTGGTAAATGTTGAAAGCTCTTTAATTAGGTTCAAGGCCTTGGGATATTTGTCTAGGGCTCTCAGTTCCACTGTCTGGGCTCTTGGTTCTACCTTCCATGGTAGCCTTCCTTTTTTATTAAACATATCATGTACTTGCAAATAAGCAGCCCAAATATTTGCCTTCATGCCAATAGAATTCAGTATTCAGAAGTAGAACTCTTCTCACTGTACAATATTTTTCTCTCCTCCTGTAGTTTATGCTTGTGATATTTCTACATGTAGAACTTTTCAAAAAAAGTTTATAGGTAATATGATTAGCCCATGAGTTTTCTTGGGATTCACTGAATTAGTCAACCAATCCCTTCAAGATAAATCCTTTCCTACTTTGGACTCAACTTAGATGCCTGAGTGACAAAGCCCTTACACGAATTAGGATCCTTATTGTTTACTGGAGAGGCTCTTTGAGACATATATGCCATTAATCTATTAAAAGAGAATTTGTCTGACTGTAGACAGTAAGCTGAAGGGCCATCCTTGATCTTTCTAAGAGCTTAGCAAAATATTCTAGTCACTCCCATGGCTTTATCTTTTGACCATGCTTTCCTGGGTGTCCTGGATTTAATCTATGCTTAGAAACCTTTTCCTAATTTTACTATTGTTTGCCATCTGGAATGACCAAATATCTTTAAAACCAGCAAGGCCTAGATCCTTTTTCTTTAAAAGTCACTAGGACAATTTTCTCTTGTCCAAGTAAATGCTGACAACAATTTTACTAAAATTTCTGTCACTGCATAATAATTATATTTCATCTCTAGTTTCCAATATGATGTTATTTTTCTGCAAGCTCTCAGCTGTAGCACATTCTAAGTCCAACATTCAATAAGTAGTTTGCTAAAGGCATTTTTTTTTAATTGGGGAATTGGGGGAGGAAAACAGTGTTGGGGAATTGGGGAGGGGCACCAGCCAAGTTGTTGTTCTTCAGTCTTACTTGTGGAGGGCACCAGTCGCCATCTGGCTGCCCGTTGGCAGCTTGTGGCCTCTAAGCTCAAGATGTAGTGTTATAATCTTAGTTGTGGGTGGGCATAGCCACCATCGCATGTGGGAGTCGAACCAGCAGCCTTGTTGTTAAGAGTGCATGCTCTATTTACTGAGCCATCCGGGCAGCAGCTCAGCTCAAGGTGCCGAGTTCAGTCTTAGCTGTGGGCGGGCATAGCCCACCATCGAACAAGCAGTCTTGTTTTTGGGAGCACATGCTCTCACCAGCTGAGCCATCCTGTTGGCAGCTCAATGGCAGCTCAGCTTGGGTGCAGCATCACTGGACCATGTGAGAATCGAACCAGCAGCCCTGTTACTCAGAGCTCACGCTCTTAAGCTAACTCTTAACCAACTGAGCTACTCAGTCGGCCCCACTAAAGGCATTTATTTTGTACTGACATTCTCCTCAAAGACACCTGCCTGACTGCAAAATGATCCCACGTTTTAAGTATTTATTGTGGTAGCACCCCACTACCACATACAAAATTGGAATTATCTACTGCTACTAGGTAACAAAGTGCCCCAGGATTGAGAGGCTTAAAACTACAAATATATATTATATCTTGGCTTATCTGAGTCATGCATTTGGGCTCAGCTTAACTGGGTATATCTCCTCAAAGTCTCTCATGAGTTTAGAGTCAAGCTGGCAGTCAGGAATGTGGGTGCATCTGAACCTGTGGGAAGATGCAATGCCAGGCCCACTCATGCGGTTGTCACCATGGAATTGATATCCTGTCACTTCTGCCATATTCCATTTGTTAGGATCAACTTGCTAAGCCCATTCCATACACTCCAGGAAAAGTGATTAGGCAATGGTGTGACTATTGGAGGGACACATAACTGAGGTCCATTTTCTTTTCTTTTTTTTTAAACATCACCAACAAGTTTTGTCACTGTGAAAAGTCTGAATTTCAAGCAGATTCTTGGACTGGGGGCTCATATCCATCAGCTCGTTCAACTTTAGCACCTGTCTCATCCCCAGTAGCTTTTCCAGAACTGCTACCTTCACCATGAAGCTCCATGAGTTTTCCCAATTCAAATTTGGGCTTCTTCAGCGTTTTGACTTTTCTAACAAAGACATCATGGAGCGGATAAATAGATTGGCAGGCCTTTTCTATGTCTTTTCCAATGCTATCTGGAATCAATTTATTGACCACTTCTTTCAAGTCATTTGTCTGCACCTCTTGGGTCATGATTTCCATCATCTTCTTCCGGATTTGGCGGACCTGTTGATGTTGAGCATAAGAGGTCTTCCGAATCCGATTGTTGCGTTTTTTAGTGAAACCAACGCAGAATAGATGAAGCAAATAACCATCAGTAGTCTTGACATCCACATGAGCTTCGATCATGGTCGGCCATGTTTTGACCATGGAGCACATTTTGTCACGGGTAAGATCCATGCCATGGAAATTAGTCAGGCAGTTTTTGCCCTGAACATCCTCGGTTATTAACTTGAATTTTCTAAATGCAACTTCATCATTCTGCAGATCAGCTAGGCTCACTTCAAAACCACGACCCTTGAGACCATCAGATGCAATTTTGGTTCTTTGAGTTCTCATGACTAGTGTTTTCCCAATGTTTCTTATATTGAACATAGCTGGTGCTTTGACATCATACCAATCTTTCTTAGAAAATGGGTCAACCACTTTTTTCTTGGCTCCCTTCTTGCCGCCTTTCATAAGGCGCTTATTCTTGCCGACCGCCATGGTGTAGCTCTGAGGGACAAAAAGCTGAGGTCCATTTTCTTTACATTAGATGATGAGTTCCCTATAAAGCTAATTGTTATCTCTTTGTGATTATTACATATGTTGGCAAGAGATTATTTTGAAACTAGAGAAATAACCTATCTTGCATAACTTTCAAATTATTCTATGTTTTTAATTCATATCAGTGTGGCCTCAAGGTTTCTTATTCTACTAAAATGGTTTTAATCTATTAGTATCATTATTTATTTTAATATTGGCATTATTTTAGATTTGGCCAGTGAAAGCTTTTAAGATGATTTTGTGTTCTTTAGGTGTTACCTCAATTATTTAAAGCATTCCTTACTTTCTGGCCCAAAGCTATGTGTGGGACTTGTTATGCTCTGTGCCTATCCCAGATCTGGAATAAAGTATTTCTCCGAGGATGTTTCTTAAATGAAGGATGACATTTCGAAGCCCAAATCTGGTTACTGTGTGTGTGATCTTTGCTACTGGAGTGGCATTGTTCCCGGCCCTCTCAGTAGGCACAACCAAAGAATATATCTATGTATATATGCATGTATAATACTTATTTCCATGTTCTCTTACATATATTGAAAACCGTGATTTCATACCAATGCCTCCAGCTCTAGTCTAACACCATCATTTGCTCCAGTTTTTCTTAAACCCTTTTACAATCGTAACTCTCTTTCCCGAGAGTGAGAAATTTGGCTCTTGCTATCTTGAGTAGCTTTTCTTGTTTGACCAAGCCCCTGTTGATAACCAATTTTTCACCGCCACCATCCATTCAGACCTCTTGCAGATGCCTTGGTAATGCCATTTCGGCTTCGGCAATCTGCACTGGCTGCTTCCACTGTTTTCTCTCGCACTGTGGAGGTATCGCCCACTTCACTGGGGCTGACTCCCCACGCTGCACTGTATTTCCCACAAATAGATGCCTTCCTCACACCAACCAATCTCTGATACCCCTCCGCAGCCCTTCTGTGCGTCACCTTCATCTCTCTGCTCAGGATCCAGTTCCTTGCTCTGTTCTGTCACAGCTGCTTCCCAACTCCTCCACCCCCATATCTCTGCCAGCAGAAATGCCTACCTCCCCCCACCCCACCGAGGCTTGAGGACTGAATTATTCTAGACGATCAGCAATGAGGAAGAGGTTCTCTTTGATTCATAAAGGGACTTAGAGTATTTCTAGAAGTGACTATCTCTAGATTGTATTTTTCACATGCATTAACAATGTTTAAAACAGGGGTCCTTCATTCATTGTTTTCCTTATTAATTTGTTGAGCTGAGTCCATGCTTTCATGTGAGATGCCAAAGATAACCCAAGGAGTGGTTAATAAGGCCAACACCTATTTTTTGCCAAAATACTGATTTTTGAAACTTCCTTTCCATGCTGGGTGATATCTTTTCTATTCTACAGTCATTTGAAAACAAAGTAAAAAAGGGTTCTACAGCGAGAAAGAGGACAGAACTCAGAATTCTGTGCTCAGATGTTCTAGACCTGCAGTTTGTGGGTGTTGAACTTGTTAAGAGTTCACTTCACTGTTCTACCATTTCCTAGTTTTGAGCACTTGCATATGTTATTGACCTCATTGCACTTCAGTTTCCTTACCTGCAAATGAGGAATAAAAATGCCTTATTCCCAGAATGATTGCAAGAAATAATGGAGAAAATTTATGTGCAACACTTACCAGAATGCCTGGGAAAAGTGTGATCTATAAATGGGGAAGGAGCCTGTTAAAATGTGGGGCTCATTCTCAGGAAACTCTCAGGAGGAAGCCTAAGTCGTAGAGGTCCCAGCTAATTATCTTAGTCCTTTTTTCCCCATGTAGTCACTCCCTCTGACACATGAGCTCAATATTTACTATTTTTCTTTTCTACAAGCTATACCGAGTCTATTTAAACCCTAACAGACTTTCTATCCCAATTTACATTTCCTTTGGTGTAGAGTCCTCTTTTGCCTTAATGTGTGGAGACAAGCTGTTGATTTGTAAGAAATACCGATTATCAGAAATCCGCTGAGTCACTTTCACACATCTGATGAAACTGAGCAAGGCCTGGTGATCCCTCCAGTGTCAGCAGTGAAATGTCTACAGCACACAGCATGGTAGAACTATTTTCAGGGCCAGAGGATGTTATGGCTGTGTGTTCAGGGAGCGTTTCATTCCTCTGTTTGATTCCTATGATTCTATTAGCGTTGCAATTGCAAAGGTAATGATATTGACAGTTTCTGTATGGTTGTGAGAGAAGTGTATGAATTGTTTTAGTAGCTGCACAGCGTGTCCCCAAACATAAACCATGCTGCATCGATAGCTGATGTAGCAGCCACTGATCAGCAATAAATGTTAAAAATTAACAAGTTCCTTTTTTTTTCCCGAACAGCCAAATGACTCTAAACATTAAATATATGTTAGCAGGAGTTGCTTTTTGGCCAAAGAGTGCTTCAAAACATTAAACATATTTTCAAAGTATTACTCTTTCCCCAGCCTCCAAGTGGCTGTAAACATTAAATATGTTTTATAAAAACTGCTTTGCCAGCTACTGGCAGGGTAGCTGGGAACATCATTTTTCTTTAAAGTTGCCTTCCAGCTGCAGGACCGTTTTTCCTTATTTACTCTGTGCTGTTTTGTTTTTGTACACAGCAGCAGGCAAAAGGCTACCTTGGCCCACCTGTCTCTTGCTTTATGATAAGTGATCATGGGAGAGCAGTTGCACCTACATAAAAGCCTGCTGGCGAAGAGGGTTCTCTAAGGTTCAATTGTTTGTACTGGGTGTTCCATGTGGATGTCAGCTAACATTTTCCAACATAATTTTTGCCTCTGCTTTCCATTGTGCTATGCATTGAGGTATGAAGATGCGTCTACACTGAGCTTAGTGTTAAGGAAAATAACTTCAAGCAACCAGACACTGATGGATTATACCCATCGATCAAGGTGAAAATATTCTATCAAGTGAACAGGCTCAAAGACAGACAAGATGGCAGGACTACTAAGTTAATGAGATCTTTAACCAAACATGATGAAGGACTTGAAATCTGTGTCTGGAAATAACTCAGTATGACAAGCACATATAATTCAAAAACAGTGAAGAGCATGTCACAATATAAAAGCCTATCTGGGAATTATCCAAGGAAATCTGTTTATTTTAACCAAAATCACACTAAAAACCAAGTGTGGCACCTGTGTCAATTGAAAAAAAAAAAAAGAATCTGTTTTATCATAATTATTCAGTAAAGCTTTGATTTCTATGGTATCTAGATAAGTGTTTTCCAAATAATATAATATTGTATTTTGTAAATGTTTTATTTTAGGAGTATGTTTAGCAAATTCAGGTCTTTATGGGATGCCTCTCATGTACCAAGTCACTTTTGCGTACTTGGGTTAGAACCATGAGATAGACTGACACAAGCCCTCCCCTCATGGCACTTTCATTCCCAAAGGGCTAGTGCAAAGGCAACAAATTTTGTTCTGCGGGCTACAGCCAGCACATCACCTGTTTTTACTGGGATACATTCATACTCATTTATGTGTTGTCCCTGCCTGCTTTCACACTGCAATGGCAGAGTTGACAACATAAAACATATGTCCTGTAAGACTAAAGTATTTATTATCAGCCCTTTATATGAAAAGTTTGTTCAGATATGGGATAGTGGATTAAGTATCAGAGAGGATGCTAAAACATTAAAATAAGGTCAACATTTTAAATACATCTATGAAGAAGAGTGTTTAGAAAATACAAGAAAGAGCGAGAGAAAGAAAGAAAGAAAGAAAGAAAGAAAGAAAGAAAGAAAGAAAGAAAGAAAGAAGAAAAGAGATAAAATGAAGAATGTAAACAAGTTTCATACTAACATGTGTTATAAAGTCAGATGCTCTATTTAGTCCATTCTCAAAGGAATAGGTTGACTTTATTAAAATTATTTAAGCACTGCCATAAAGAACTAAATTTTCATGATAAAGTATTTTTTATTTCCCTGAAAAAACAACATTCTCCTCCCTCTCTCTCTCTCTCCCCCCCCTCTCTCTCTCTCTCTCTCTCTCTCTCTCTATATATATATATATATATATATATATATATATATATATATATATATATATATATATATATATGGTAAACGTTTAAAACTAAAACTAAGAAGGTTGAAAGAGTATAACCTCCAGTTGAAACATTTGTTTCCCATATGATTTGTCAGGACTCATAAGTTCTTTGCCTCACTAAGATACACGTGATGAAAGAAAAATTGAAAATTACTGAAAGCCAATTTAAAAACAACAACCAGTATTAACAACTACTAGCCAGTAACTGTTACAGTAAACTTCTTTAGAAAGTACGGTTGGGGTGAGCTTATCAGGGTTCGCACTATTTTCAATTCTGAACAAAAAACTGAAGCTTGAAAATAAGAAAATAAGAAGCTACAATTTTACAAATAATTTTTAAAAAATGAATATCAAAATATGGTACAATTTGTTTAATTGGCCACGGCATTTGAAGAAAAAAAAAAAGAAAAACATGTCAATTAAACTGTCATCTATAGTAATTTTGCCTCTGAGAAAAACATTGTAATAGGTAATTTCATGAAATGCTTTGATGATAAGAAAGTGCCAAAATATGATTAGCTACGGCATATTTCAAATTAGACAAGAAAGCAATTGGTAGCAGATTGAATATGGAAAGATTTTGTTTCATGCCCTTTTTCTTCTTTTTTGCCTTTGTTTAATCAAGTATATGCTGTTTGACAGTGAAATGATTTATACTGAAAACATTGTTATCACAAGAATTTAGTAGAAACTTCACTGGAAAAGGGGAAAACACAGTTCCATGTTCCTAAATCTTTGAAAAAAACCTAATTACCATTTCTGAAAGAATTTGTCATCTTTATAGAAGTAATATATTCATAACTAATATTAAGTGCCTATTTAGCTAGAGGCCTCAATTAGAAACAACTCACTCATATAATTATGTTTATGTTTCCATTGTCAAATATATTTACTTATCATTTAAACTGATTTCCTGTTCATTATTTTCATTTCCACCTGGTTAGTCAGATTGAATATTCTTGTATTATACAAGATCATGTAAATTTTTACTACCTATATTTCTGACCCCTGATTTTTTTTTAAATATAATGTGATACATACCTAAACTAGCAAACGACCCTAAACATCAGAAATACAAAAGGAATGATAAAGAATTCATTTTCAAATAAGTGTAAGCTCTGTACAAAGGTTGCTTCAATAAAATGTATAGAAATTCTATTTTGTATTCTTTAAAATATAATTTGTGTGTCACCTGAACCATAACAGAGCCCCACATGCAATCACCAAGCCCATTGTCTTCCTATGTTAATTTCTAATAATAACAGAAACATGTTTAATGCTTCTAACCCTTCCTTCCTTCCTTCCTTCCTTCCTTCCTTCCTTCCTTCCTTCCTTCCTTCCTTCCTTCNTTCCTTCCTTCCTTCCTTCCTTCCTTCCTTCCACAGCTTTTTCTCCTGTAGGGTTTGATATTTGAAAAGACAATGGTGTTCTATTGCTTTCCTTTTCTATCTTCATCCTTGTATTGTTTTTAGTAAAGCACATAAGAAGAACATTTCTAGAAATATATCTTTTCAAAAAAAAGAAAAATATATATACATATATGTATATATGTGTGTGGAGATTTTATATATATATATATATGTATATATATATATATATATATGTGTGTGTGTGTATATATATATATGTATATATATATATACATATATATATTTATAGTGAAGTACCATTTATCCAAAATATTTGAGTAGGTGCTCAGAATGCAGGAAATGAGATATGATAGGTAAAAAACATAAGAAAATACCATGCAAAAATATGTCTACTGGATATTAGAGTAATACCTTCTTGTGGTTCGAATTGTTGAAAATAGACTGAACAAACACATTTATTTCTTCTTTGTTTCAAAAGACCATTGAAATAACAAAATATAACACTTACATGAAATAACTACAGGAAGCTGGGAAGTGTTCTACTAGCAGACCAAAGAGTCAGGGATTTCTAGAAACATAAATCATGTCAGAGGGACTTCTGGTTTGGGCTACAATGCAATTATTGGTATTATGCTTGTCTTTTCACCATAAACAACTATAAAACTAGACAGCATATATGAAGCGATAGTTTCAATGTATGTGACAAGTAGTACAAGCTTGTCATCCTTGAGAGAAGGCAAAGACATGAGACAAGCCCTACATTTAACTGAACTCTCTGATCACTTTTCCTGTCATGGCCCAAGAAGGTGGGTTCTGAGAATAGTGAGTTGAGAGGTAGAGATTAAAGCTTGTACTTGCTGACGTGACTGCGGTTTGCTGAAATGGCTAGAAGGAGAAGCACAGGGCAGCACTGCAAAAGTCAGAGTAAGGGTTTAGCATGGATTTTCACCAAAAGCTGCTCTCGGTGTGAACAGAGTTTGCCCCTGTAAGCCCTGCTGAAAGCAGATGCTGTGGGGTGAGATACTGGTGAGAACACAGAGCAAGGAGATGACGTTATTGACTAGCCACCGGGAGAGGATGCAACAGGCATCTCAGGCATGTATGGGAGGGTGCCAGGAAAGCTACACCTAACAGTAAGGGCCATTTCCTTTAGTAAAAATTATGCCTTATATCTAAGCACAAAAATGAAAGACACTTTCCAAGAGTTAAACTAGGTCTGACAAGATCAAAAGGAACTGCCAATAATTTAACTGTCCTCAAAAAACAATCTTAAGGCCCTTACCAGTAGACAAAATCCAGATTTTCTACAATGTATTATTCAAAATTTGTAGCGTAGGGTAAAAACAAATGCAAGTTATGCAAAGAAACAGAAACATTGGATCAATTAGCAAGAAAAAAGACCCAGTCAATAATATTAATAATAGACATCACAATGATTCAAGTGTTGAAAATAGATATCTATTGTCAATATATTTTAAGACTAATGGAAAAGATTGTAATGATGATGAAACAAAAAATAAAATTATGAATAACAGACATACTCGAAGTAACAAATGCAATATATGCAATTAACAATTCACTGGAAGAGCTAAATAGCAGATTGAAACTATTACAAGAAAGACAAGTGACATTGAAAACAGTCTTTGAAATTATCCAGTCTCCAATGAAAAAGGAAAATGATTGAACTAAATAAGAGATTGAGTGACACGGGATGATATCAAGCCATCAAATGTAGGTATAATTAGAATCCAAGAAGGATAAGTGATAGAAAATGGAGCATAAAATATATATTTAAAGAAATAATTGCCACTGTTTCCAAATTTTGATGAAAAATTTCAATGTGTATATCTGATAATGTCTACCAAACAACAATATACACAAAAAGGCTTAAAAAGCCAATGGTGTAATTAAAATAATTGAAAATGTCTATTTTGTAAAGTCTCAATCCTTTTAAAAGGTTGTTTAAAATGTACCATAACTGGCATTTGTTTTGTTTTCTGTGAGGCATGTAGTTCAAATTTCTGATCCTGCAATGCTGAAGGTTGGAATCTTTGCTTATTCATATATTTGATACATTTTATATATTGGGCCATTTGTCTTTTTCCAATTAATTTTATTTTGAACTTATTATGGAATCTCTGTTTTATGTAAAAAGAAATCGCCATTAATTTCCACCTGAATGACCATATGTCAGTGATTTGACGTTTATAAGCACCTGTTTTCTCATTTGTGGGGATACATATTGTTGTATATGGATTAAAGAAATCGCTGTATAAAATCTAACATAACACCTGAAAATAATAGGCACTGAAAAATTAGTGCTCTCAGCCGTCCTATCTGCCACTAAATTACTTGGATATGAGTTTCGCAAGGTAACACTGCGTAACCACTTGACTCAGTACCATGAAGTGCGTTGTTGTCGTCTGAGGCATGCACTTCTCCCAAACAAACCATGTCACTCAGTAGCTTTCCTCTGTCTCTTATAAATTCCTGCTATTCTCCTGTTTGTGTTTAATGGAGGATAAACTCTTTGCTCACAATCATAATCAAATTGTGCCCAGAGAATAAAAGCTAGACACAAGCCAAACATCAATTCAATTAATAATTGATCTCTTCTTCCTTCAAAACATCAGTTGTTTGTCCTGTACTAAAATCTCTCTTGTTTTTCAATAAAAAAGCAGACAGATGATCCGATAGGTATAAGGAACACAGGAGGTTTCAGAATGCAGTCTCACTTCTCAATTTTAGCTTGTAATTGTTGTCTGTTTGCTTATAAATGTTTTCCTTAGCTTTGGGGAACATCATGTTGTGATTTTTATCAAGTCTCTAAAGAACAAAGTTTATTTAATGCCTGTTTTATCCCTAAATTTAATAAATACAGTGTGAATTGTCCATGCAAATACTAAACCTGTAGATTCCAAACCATAAGGGAGTTAGTAGAATTAAAAAACAGAATGCATATATAATTATAATGAATAATATAAATAATACATAAAATAATGCTTTTTAAAAGCATTATTATACTATAGTGGAATACTATTTCCATTGACTTCTCAGTGTATTATCATCTCATTAACTCTCAAAAGTGTCCCAGTTTTGACAATAAATTATGTAATTCCTTTACTTCTAATTTTTTTCTTTATTACATAACAATTATCAGTTCATTTAGCCCCCCAAAATTCTTGTACTCGCTTTATGTCATCAGCATTCTTTATTCTGTGGAACACAGCATGAAACTACCTATTGAAACACTACTTCAAACATTGAATTAGAGAAAAAATATGCAGTTCAATTTCCTAGTGATATAAAGCAGGGAGTTATTTTGCTATGGCAGAAGAGCACTAAACTGGCAGTCAGGAGAAATGCATAAATATGTTTAGAATAATGATTCTTATATTTGTAATATCAACTACTGATACAGTTAGAGTGCCAAGTGGTCTAGTTCTCTCCTTTGTTAAGAAGGTTGAACTGGATAATCTTTAGAGATCCCTCGAAAATGCAATTCTGAGAATGCATATAGACATATCTAATGATACAGATATGTATGCTGTTATGTATAAAAATACGGATTCGGACCCTAGCCTTAAAATTTTATGTTTTATAACTAACTTCTTTTCAAGGCTGCCTTAATGGTCGTGTGGCCTGTGCATTAGCTCAAGGCCTGTAATAGAGGGACTTTGCATTTGCTTAAACCTCTGCTGTCATCATCAAGGAGTTTTTAATATTTTGAACAAAGTGACCCATATTTTAATTTTTCACTGGGCCATGGAATGTTTGTAGCTGTTCTGCTAATTTGTCGATGAAACTTCTCTTTAGAAAGCTACCAGATTTATCAGGCAATGGTTAAGAAAAATAATCTGCAGTTAATTATTAAATTCTAAATTATTTTATGCTGAAACATAAAATACAGTATTTTTCTAAACTCCCATTTTCTATTTCTTTAATGGTTTCTGTTCTCTTTCAGTTGAAGTATAATCCATTCTTCAGTTGCTGCACTAGCGAGTGAAATAGCAGAAAGAATAGCAGCACCATAGAATATCAGTATACAATTCTAAAGCAATGGCACAGCCCTAACCAAGCCTTTTGTGTGTTGGTATTGACTAGGGTGTTTTGGTTAAGTCAAAACTTTAATTGATTAAAAATTTAGGTTTCTATGTTGTTCCTACACACCAGTATTCGGGAGAAGTACCACACAACACACATACACACAAAGTACCATCTGGAAAAAAAATAAGTCAACTTTGGATTTTAAACATACGTCAACAATTGGTTGCATGCGTTTTTTAAACATATTTTACAATATACCATATTAGTGAATGTACATGACTGCATTTTCTCAAGTAGTAAATGAGACACAGGATAACATTTCTCTTTGATTTCTGAAAACCTCAATACTATCTGTCTTTTGGAGGACTCAGTTTCTTACGACACCCATGATACTGCCCATGAGGATACCAACAGTGCTTAGCAGGAAAGAACATTGTGCTAAGTCATTCTATCATGGGTTCTGCTCAAAGAGTTCATCCTTTCCTTCCAATCTGGCTTTCAGCACAATCCTGTGTTTCTTAATGATTATGCACAGGATCTGGCCAAGGTTTTGTGTGTCCACAGAAGGATGGTAGCATACTATCATCCTGCCATCAGATGTCAAAGCAAGCTCTGCTTTGCAGTTACAGTCATCTGGGAGAGAAGAATATATGGATTTATGACAAACACAATATAAAGCTCCGTTTCAAACTGGAATTAAATGTTTCAAGATAGATGTATTTTATACCACACATTTTATGTCTGCCACCACCATGGTGAATCAAGGTACTTATCAGGTGGTATGAAAAAAAGATTTGATGAGCAATTACTTTTATTTTATTTTATATTTTATTTTTTACTATTTTTATTAAAAATATAGCTAGCATTCAATATTATATTAGCTTCAGGGGTACACCATAGTTATTCCACATTTATATACCTAAAGAAGTGATCACTATAACTCCAGCAACCACCTGACACTGCATGAAGCTATCACAATATTATTGGCTATATTCCCTATGCTGTACATTATGTCCCCATGACTTATGTCTTTTATACCTGGAAATCTGAACCTTTTTTTCCCCTTCACCTTTTCCTCCCTTTTTAAATTTATCAATTAGAGTTAGCATTCAATATGATTTTTTATTAATTTCAGGGGTACAGCATAGTGGTTAGACGTTTATATAATTTAATAAGTGATTCCCCTGACTAGTCTAGCACCTACCTGGCACTATACATAGTTATGGCTATATTATTGATTATATTCACTATACTTTACATCCCCATGACTATTTTGTAACTACCAATTTATACTTCTTAATGCCTTCACCTTTTTCACCCTGTCCCCCAACCCTCTACCCATCTATCATTGTAATAAATTTAGTGCCCATCTGACAATATACATATATATTAAAATATTATTGACTATATTCCCTATGCTGTACTCTACATCTTCATGACTGTTTTGTAACTTCCAATTTGTACTTCTCAAATTGGTGTTGAAAAAGGTGTACTTCACCTTTTTCATCCGTCCCCAAGCCTCCTCCCATCTGGCAACCATCAAAATGGTCTCTGTACCTATGAGTTTGTTTCTGTTTTGTTCATTTTTTTTTCTTTAGATTCCACATATAAGTGAAATCACATTGCATCTGTCTTTCACCATCTGACACCCCATTCAGCAAAATACCCCCATTGTCCATCCATGCTGCTGCAAATGGCAAAACCCATTCCCTTCCATGGCCGAACAATATTACATTGTATATATGCACCACCTACTCTTTATCTATTCTTCAATCAATGGACACAGAGGCTGCATCCACATTTTGGCTATTGTAAACAATGCTGCAATTAACATATGGATGCATACATCCCCTCAAAGTAGCATTTTGGGTTTCTTCCGATAATTACCAAAAATGGGATTACTGGGTTCTTCTTTGTCACTTGTTATAGCCTTTGTTTTAAAGTCTGATATAAGTGTTATTACCACAACTTTTATTTTGTTTTGTTTTGTTTCCATTTTCATGGAATATCTTTTTCTAATTAACTTCAGTCTGTGTGTGTCTTTTGATATGAAGTAAGTCTCTTATAGGCAGCATATGTAAGGGTCTTATTTTCTTATCCATTCAGCCATCCTGTCTTTTTATTGGAGCATTTAATCTATTTACATTGAAAATAACTGTTGATTGAAATGTAGTTTTTGCCATTTTCTTATTCATATTTTTGATTTTTTTTTTTTGTCTTAAAGATGTCCCTCTAACATGCCATCTAATGTTGGTTTGGTGGTGAGGAACTCCTTTACGTTTTTTCTTGTCTGGGAAGCTCTTTATCTGTCCTTCAATTCTAAACAATAACTTTGCTGGGTACAGTAACTTTGCCTATAGATCCTTGCTTTTCATCACTTTGAATATTTCCTGCCAATCCCTTCTGGCCTGCAAAGTTTCTGTTGAGAAATTAGCTGATTGTCTTATGGGAGCTCCCAAATTAGTTACCTGCTTTTCTCTTGTTACTTAAGATTCTCTCTTTGTCTTTAACCTTTGGCATTTTACTTGTGATGTGTTTTAATGTGGGCCTGCTTGGGTTCATTTTGTTTGGGACTCGCTGCACTTCTTATAGATCTATTTCCTTCACCAGGTTAGGAAAGTTTCAGTATTTTTTATTTTTTTTAATAGGTTTTGAATTCCTTGCTCTTTCTCTCGCTTCTTCTCTGGTAACCCTACAATGCAAATGTCGGTACACTTGATGTTATCTCAGAGGCCCCTTAAATATCTCATTTTTTGGATTATTATTATTTTTTGTTTTTTGTTCTAATTGGGTGTTTTCTGCTACCTTATCTTCTAAATCACTGATTCAGTCCTCTGCTTCATCTAATCTACTGTTGATTCCCTCTAATGTATTCTTCATTTCAGTTATTGTATTCTTTATTTCTGACTGGTTCTTTTTTTATGTTATGTATCTCCATTTTTATGTTTCCTGTCTCTTTGTTGAAGTTCTCCCTGGGATAACTGAGCATCCTTATAACCAGTGTTTGGAATTCTTCATCTCATAGATGCTTGTCCTCAATTTGTTTAGTTCTTTTTCTGGAGCTTTGTTCTGTTCTTTTATTTGGGACATGTTTCTTTGTCTCCTCATTTTGGCTGCTTTCCTGTGTTTGTTTCTGTGTATTAGGTAGGGCTGCTATGCCTCCTGGTTTTAGTAGAGTGGATTTATGTAGTAGGTTTCCTCTGGGACCCAGTGGTTCAGTCTCCCTGGTCACCAGAGCCAGGTGCTCCAGGTGTGTCCCTTGTGTGGGTTTTGTGCCCTCCTGTTGTAGTTGAGTCTTGGTTGCTATCTGCACCTCAGTGGGAGGGATTGACCCTCAGGCTGATTGGTTGTGAGGGCTGCCAGTGATTACAGTGGAGGAGTTGTGGTGCAAGCACTAAGCCTACAGCATAAGGTTTGCTTTGTGGGGGCTCCGGTGTCTGCTCAGTCTGCCCTTTGGGTGTGTTATCCTTGGACATGGCTGGGTGATACTCCAGCTTGGTCTGAAGCTGGCCACCTGAAGAGCCAACCCTGGGGCCACCTGGGAGGGTACCCACTGTAGGCAATTTAGCCACAGCCTGTGATTTGCCCAGGGCTACCTGATATGAGCCACAAAGCAATATTCAGATAGCCACCACCTGCACTGGGCTTAGAGGTGCCTCCAGAGGCCAATTTGTGGACCTAAGCCAGCTATCCCTAGTTCTGGGCTTAGGGCTGCTTAGCCAGAGGTATGGGGAAAATCAAAACCAGATGCTGCTTCTTTGGGTTTTGTGAACCTTTGAGAGATTTTATTAAAGTCTGCAGCATGAACCAAGGCAGGCCATTTATAAGGAAAAGTCACTGGAAACTGGTTGGGTATGCCCAAAAGTTGGATGGGACGTCCTCTCAGGGCATCGCTAGGGCAGTTCAGATGAAAGGTGTTAGCCAATTTGATGGAGACTTACATATACTGTCTGCCTGCATTTGCCTATGTCTGCACACCAGGATGGGGAGGGCTCAACAAAGAAATAATGGCGTCTGCCAGCTCCTCCATCTGGGAGAAAGCTACCCCTCTAGCCCTCACCCTGAATTTAAACAATTCAGCTCCTCTTCTTATGTTCCTGGGACCTTTTGAGCTACTGCCTCAGTGCTGGAGCACAAAGCCAGTGATCCTGTTGATGAGTCAATCCTTGCACGGTCCTTTTAAGAGGAGCGCCTGGGCGTGCAGTCACCCTCCGTCTCACTCGGTCACAATCTCTCCGGGTTTTCACAGCCAGAAGTTATGGGGTCTTCTCTCCCTGGCACTGAAACCCTGGGCTGGGGAGGCGCTGGGACCCCTCGCTCCTCAGGGGAAGACTTCTGCAGCCAATATATCCCTCCATATTTTTAATGGTCACACGTAGGTGTGGGATCACAGCGTTCCATGTCTCTGCCACTCCTATCCATCTCGAGGTCACTTCCTCTGCATGTCCATAGTTATAGAGCTTTGGTTCATTCAGTTAGACTTCAGTCAATTCTCAGTAATGGTTGGTCTGCGGTTTAGATGTGCTCCTAAGACGAGGTGTGCACAGCATTTACCTACTCTGCCATCTTGACTGGACATTTGCGAAATTGCTTTTAAAATTTGCTCCTAGGCGTACCTATTTTCACCCCTTCATAGCTGCTCACTGAGACCTTGCCATCTTGCCTCAGTCACATACGTAGTTAAGAATAAATTAAATAGTATGTAAATATACCTACTTAATTTTTTATTGCCAGCTCTCTTTTTTTTTCCTCTAGGTCTAAGTAAAAAAAATAATTATTATTATGTACAGGAATGTATGGACTGTTTGCCCTGTTTGTTAATCACTCACACTAGTCAATGCTCACTCACTAAAGGGTCATTTGGAGGCTTGACTTTGTTTGGGGACTTTTGCTAGTACTCTTGTGTGCTTTGTAGGCTAGTGTAGCAACTCACAAATGGACTGTACATAATCTTCAAAAAATATATATCATTAAACAAATAGAAATGAGAGTTGTGTTGCTAGTGTCATGGTGTAAAATGTTTTAGAATTTTGAATGTTGTATATGTGTGTATATATATGTATTTGTACATGATTCTATGCACACATAAGGATACATATAATCTTGCAATTTTTCTTAATATAAAAACATTAGAAACTAGTTATGTATAATCAAATGTATAAGAACCAAGGCAGAGAATCAGAAAGTCTAGATCTACTACTTTTCTAACTGTATGCATAATTATATTAGTCTCTTATAGTGGCTGTAACACATTACCATAAACTTAGTGCATTAAAACAGCATATATTTATTATCTTATAATACTGGAGATAAAATGACTCAAATGGACCTACAGGTTAAAATCAAAAGCTGCCTTGCTATTGGAGGGTCTAGAGGACAATCTGTTTCTTTGCCTTTCTACCTTTGAGAGGTCACCTACATTCCTTGTTTATGCCCCCTTTCTCCATCTTGGAATCACACTGCTTCAGCCTCTCCTCCCACTTCACTCATCCCCTCTGTTATTCTAGCTCTTGTTCTTACTCATATAAGGACCCTTGTGATTGTATTAGGCCCACTCAGATAATCCAAGTTCATCTTTCCATCTCAAGATCCCTGAATAGTTACATTTTCAACATCCTTTTTAGCACTGTAAGTAGCATATTAATAGCTTTTAGGGATTAGGGTATGGACATTTTGGGGAGCCATTATTCTATCTACCATGATAGACATTCTTTAGATTCGGTATTTGAAAATAAAATGCTCTTCCATACAACAATGAAGCTAAATTAGGAGATGCAACTTGCCACACCAGCCTCCACAATGACACTTGTGGATGGTTACATCATTCATCCTCATTCCATGTAAAGACTTTCCGCATAATACTCTTTCTACTAAATGCCTTGTCATTTAATTTTTGTCTTACCTTGAAGTTAAAGAACATGAACCAATTTGCCAAATATATAGTGTAAAAGATTTGGTTCAAAAAGTTCTTTGCATTCAACTGCATCTAAGTACACCATCACTACTTTCAGCTTCATTTCATGGAATAGACTTTCAGTCAAGTTTCTTAATGGGATTGACCAGTAAGTATCCATAATTTGAAATATCTGAACTCTAGAAATTTTCATATAATGAAAAATAATTTTATTGATTTAAATATGCATGATGCATGCTGGTTATATTAGTCATTATCTTGGTTTCTTTATAAATGCTGAACAATCTCAAAATCATTATCTTTTTTCAGACTCATCAAACAAGGTGCATTGAAGTTTAGATAATTAGGTTATTTCATATTCTCCTCTTAAGAATTATGTTGCTGTCTTAAAGCTTGCCTTTGGCTGGAGTCAGCTACCTGCAGATTTTTACCTACAAATAGTCATAGAAATATACTGTATATTAGTGCAGCTTCTGGTAACTAACATGACCTGCAGCTAGCTTGCAGGCAGCAGTGAGTATTAAAATAGGAGTACTGAAGTTCATTTCAGAGCTTCAATTCCTTTTGAAGTGAAGGGAAAATTTACAAATGGGAAGTCTGTGCCTCTCATGAGCATAATAGCTTTCAAGTTCAAACATATGTTTAAAAATAGTTTACAGACAATTCTGTATTTAATTCTGTATTCTGAATTTAAGTTGTATTTTCAAAATAAGCCTAAAGGATAGTAGAAGAGAGATATAGATAAGAAGAAAGGGAGAAAGAAGGAAAAAGAGGAAAGGAGAGATGAGGGAGAGAGAAATATTGTCCAAACATAAATATAATAATTTTTGACCATTAAATTTGGATTATCTAGTAATGTTGCTAACTTTATAGTAATGAAATAATTGTACATAATCAGATTTATATAAATCACTCTGAAGAAAAATAGATTAATTGGCTATTAAAGCAGTTTCCTACTGTTTATTCTCGAGGGTATGTTTGACTGTGGTGGTAATGGTGAGTTTTTATAACCAATCATTTTTTGAAATAGTTGTAAAATTCACAAATTAGGTGAAGTAAACATGACAAGAGATTTTTGCATGTGAAAAAGATCTAGTATTCTTATATTTATGTCAAATAAATATAAATTGTAACAGTTTAATTTTTGCTCAAAATAAATTATAATGGAATTAAAACATTTTAAGCACAAGCAAGCTTGCCGTCCTTCCAGGATGATATCCAAAGTCCTCAGGAAATTTGGCCTGTTTTTGTAATTTGAGACTTACTTTCAATAAATCATAGTTCTTTATATAGCTTTCTATACTTTTATTTTAGCATGAGTACACATGGAATCTTTTCAATATGTTTGCTCAGACATTTTTAATCATTGGGAAGAAATGAAAAATGTGTGTTCGTTAGATAGAAACTAACAAAGCATATCCAAAGTAGAAAAAAGGTTCATAAATACTTAGAATTAATAGTTGAATAGGTATTCAGATTTTTAGAGTTAAAAGGCACATATGTTAATTTTAATCTCTTTTTCCATTTTGTCTTAAATATAGCTATCTATCCATGATGTTACTGAACAATTTTATACAAATGAGAAGGAAATTAACAAGTATTTTATTGAATGAAATAAATTAGAAAAAATCTAGTTAAATTTAATTGTGACATACTGTACATGAAAATTCATTAAACTATATATTTTACCAAAGTTTCCGTTAAGCTGTAAACAGATATTTGTACTTATTAACTCATTAGCATTTTTAAAAATATTATTATAATATATTCTTTAAGAGATTCAAGCATTCAGAATATATGAAACTCTAAGCGCAGCTAATTTGTCCTACTCTTTACGTGCTATATATTCAAAGTCTTTATCTATGATGTATTTGTATAGAAGATATGTCAAGTATGCATATATATTATTTATTATTTTAGTTTAACCCTTATTAAGCTATAAATATATTTACATGATGTTATGTTTTATGTTTTTCAGTACATATGCAGCTAAGTCATTTTTTTAGAGGGCTGCATACTTTTCTATAACATGAACATACTGAGATATATTTACTTATGCCCTCATTAAAGGATAGTTATGTTGGTTCTGGATTTCATTATTATAAATAGTGTTTCAGTGAACAGATTTCAACATATATCCTTGTGCCCACCTAGGAATAAAAATATGTCTCTATGTACTTAGAAACGTAGTAGTTAGACTACAATGTATATACATGTTCAAGTAGGTAGATATCTCCAAATAGCCCAGAATTTTTCTAAGAATTTTTACTAACTCACTTGTTCCCCTTCCAAACCTGGTAGAAGAAGAGAAGGAAATTGAAAGACAAAAGAAAGAAAAGAAGGATTCTTTCTGCTTCCTGGGATCTTGAACACAGACATAGGGTAATACAAAAAGGCTCAGAGGGAAACAACAATAATTAGAGGAAAAATATAGCTTGCGATAACTAAAGTCAATGCCTTGTCAAATTTTGAACCATATTTTCCAGTTTATAAAATGCTTCTGATTTTCTAGAATAAAACTTCCTTCACATCACGTCTTCCTGACCTGACCCTCAGGACTTTTCCTATTCTATGATAGTTCTCTGTTGTGCACCTTTATCATCATACAATTCACAGACTTACATGAGATCCAGAAATGCCTATCCTGTTATCTTGCTAATGTCACTCTCTCCTAGGCCATTATAATCCCGCATGACTATGCTTTTAATTCCCATTGCGTAAACAATTCACTCCATCTATATACTAGTTATTTACCATAAAGCACTCTATTGAGGGGTACCCTCTTTGCTAAGCTTTTCCTGACATCAGCATAAAGCGGATTTAGATGTCTTCCGTTCTCCTATCCCATTCCTCTGTAATTAGCATACTTCTATTACAGGGCTTATTAATCTTTGTAGATATTTTAGTTTAAATGACTGCATCCTGTCTGCTTAAGAGGCATAAACTTTATACTTTATTCATCTTTGTATATTTATCACATAACACATTGGCTGAGACAAGATATATACTTAATATATGTCTATGTAATAGGTATATAAATGAAAAGAAAATAGATGAATGAACAAATTAAAGAGTGAATAAATGAAAAAACCTAGGATGTGGAAGACAGACGTATGACTGTTTAAACATTTTCCCTCAAATAATTGAGAAATGTGAGGGAAACAATGTCAAGGGGGATTGTCATATTTGCATTTACCAAAAGTGTTTTAGTTTCCTCAAGAAAGGGCAACGTGCTACCCTTTTCAGTTTGTAAAGGTGTAAAATTCGCTCATGTCTGCAAAATCATGACTGAATAAAAATTTTTGGTAATGCTAATTATATTTTAATATAGAAATTTATAGAGAATGAAAACAAATAGGTCAAATTAGCCCACAATCCCATCACTGAGAAAACACAGTAATTTTTTAAACTTAACACAATAAATAGTAAACCATCTAAGTGTGATTAGAAGAGCTAGAAGTGGAGGATGCAAAGAAGGAGAAGGAGAAGAATGAGTGGAAGGAAAGGAAGAAATTAAAGAAGAGGGAGAGTGAGGGGGGAAAAAAGAGAAGGAAAAAGTTACTATTTCTTTTCTAGTGACCCCTCGCCTCACCAGAAAGCACATACATGCATACATGTAGAGACACACAGATACACATATTGTGTGTCCGTGTATGTGTGTGTGTGTGTGTGTGTGTGTATTTGTGCATGTATCCTTTTATTTTTAACAGAAGCTTGTTTTATGCCTCTGTTTAGGCATTAATCGTGTATCTTGGATTGCTTTCCATATCAGCCTATATTTTGTTGTTCTTTCAAAAATATAAGTAGTCCACTACGTGACTATACCATTTTCTGTTGAACAGTCTTCTGAATAAACACTTTATTCTCATTTTTCTTTTGTACTCTTATATACAATAAATTGGAATTTTAAAATTAGTTTTATAAGAAAATAATTTTACAGTTACTTGGAACTTTTT
>NW_017732219.1:553843-559544 GCF_001890085.2 Hipposideros armiger
ATACCAACAATGTCTCAATACAGAGCACACTGTAGATGCATTCTGCTTAAATATGAGTCAAATTTTCAACAAGCAACCCATACTCAGGTAACCACTGTATTTCTATTACAGTAATAACTTGTATTAAGGTAATGCTGTTTATTATTGTTGGAAATAATATGACAAATAATTATTAAAAAATTGTATAAGATATAAATCCATTATTTTCTGCCAGCATAATGGGTGGAATATAGACATTATTTTTATCCTTTGTTCCTCCTTCAAATGGGTGGTTAATCTTCATATGATACAAATGGTGATTAATCTTCATAAGATCCAAATATTCTTTTATTATTATTAAAATGTTTCTCACAAAAGTAGTCACCTGTGACTAACATTCCTCTGAAATGTACCGATTACAACGCATATCGTTTTGGTGAAGTGTGTGTGTGTATGTGTGTGTGTGTGTGTGTGTGTGTGTGTGTGTGTTCCAGTATGGAATTGCAAGTGTGTATAAACTGAGCTTGAGAAAATTGAAGTGAGTTAGTGTTTTCTGAAGAAAAACACCCAATAGCACAGCTTGCTGTTTTTAAGAAATCCTTTTGTCAAATAAATCTTACGGCCGTGCCTAGAATCCATAGATGATATAAAGATTTAGTGACTGCTTCGAGCTTTCCATTAGTTTTATTTTCTATTTGATTACAAAAGTTTCACATGGCAGTACACTGCGACGTTTGAGTTCGGTGAATAAACGTGTCATCAATTCTCCCTGCCTTACCGCTCCTCCCCCACCTCCTTTCCCAACAGTTGCCATATATAAGCTTCCCCCCTGCACGCCTGTGCTCAGCTCCCTTACCATCTTCTAGTCTTGTGTCAGTATTTTCTACCATTTAATTTATATGTCTAGAGCAACCTCTCAGTTTCTCATTTGAAAATTTCCTTCTACCTAGGCTGGTCTGCTGCTAGTTTGGGTAATATAATTCTGAATCAAAAGGGGATTCCCCCAAGAGTATTACATGCTGTAGAATAGACGGCTCACTTTACAGCAAAAGTTGTTTTTTAAACCCTTCCTCCCACTTTTCAATGATTCCTGATATACCCCAATTAATCTTACCTTTATTTAGAGGTGCTGATTGCTATAAGGTTGATTTACTTGATGATTTCGGAATGCTGAAAAAATGTAATTAATGCCTTGCTCTGTTTCTTGTTAGAATGATGCCTTTAAGGCCCGGTAGGGTTTTCATTTTATTCACACATAAGACATATTTGATAATACAGCTTAAGGCCTCATATTTAATTTTGATATATGTAAAAAATAGAAATAATTGTTGTTCAAAGAAATAAAATTAATAATAACACAACTAAGATGCCATTCAATTAAATATTTATAAATTGGGAATACATATCATAGTGCTTTATCTACTGCAGTCTTAAATTGTCTTGGTGATTATGATATCTGAATATTAAACTCTTACATGTATCAAGAGAATATTTTCTGTTTGTTTATATATTAGTACTCAACGAATATTGATGATGGTCGGCTAATGTTAAATATATGCATTTTTTATATATTTTTTTCCTATAATTAAAAATAGGTCTGGTAATAGACTAGACATAATGATAATGGAATTAAGAGGTTTCTTCTATGGCTATTTTTAACCCACAAAACTATTTTGAGGTTAGAAAAAAAAACAGTAAGAAATCACAAACTTTATTATGTCAGAATTTCTTTCACAGAGAGAGTAGGATAGTTTTATCTCAAAAAAGTCTTCTTTTTTTTTTTTTTTTAAAGATTTTATTGGGGATTTGGGGGATGGGAACAGACAAGTTGTTGTCCTTTTGTTCTTCCGTCTAGTTGTGGAGGACGTCGCTTCACTGGCCCAAGTTGGTATTATCATTGTGCTCTTCCGGGTGAGGCGGATCGGTCGCCGGCCTCTGGATGCCACTCAGGGTGGCTCTTGGCAGCTCACACCTGCTGCTGGCTGCTCATGCTGGCTACCGGTCATACACGGTAGCCCATGGCAACCCACTGCAGCCCCACTGCAGCCTATGCCATCACCAGCGGCTCACGGCAGCCCAGCTCCAGGTTGAGCTGTTGTTCAGCATCTTAGCTGTAGAGGGCAGCGTCACTAGTCCTCATATTGGATCTGAACCAGGGCCCTGCTGCTCAGAGCTGGCATCCCAAGCCAACTCCTAACCAATGCGCCACTCAACCGGCCCTCAAAAAGTCATTTTTAATTATTTTACTGAACAATTTTGATTTTAATAGTGATAATATCTTATATTTGTATTCAGTTGACCCTTAAACAAAACAGGTGTGAATTGCATGGGTCCGCTTATACATGGAACTTGAAAAAAATAAATGCTGTAAGTGTATTTTTTTCCTTATGATTTTCTTAAAAGCATTTTACTTTCTCTAGCTTAATTTATTGTAAGAATACAGTATATAATACATATAACATACACAATACATGTTAATCGAATGTTTATGTTATTGGTAAGGCTTCTGTTCAAGAGTAGGCTATTAGTAGCTAAGCTTTTGGGTATCAAAGCTTATACATGAATTTTAGACTGTAGAGGAGCCAGCCTCAAACCCTCACCTTTACATTGTTTAAGGGTCATTTGTATTTACCTGCATACCCAAGGTGTTTCTTTATCCAGACATGAATTATTATTTCATTTTGGGGGGCAGAAAATGGAGGCAGTGAAACATTGAAGTTTGTTGCTAATTTGGCTAGTTATAGGATAAATTAATATTAAGACTAAAATATTCTAGAGTGTAGATGTCGCTAGAATATTTTTATTATACCTCAGCATGAATTCCTATTTGTTAGGTAGTTTTGCATATGCAAATTATATTTGACAAGAATATAAGATATTTGTAATCCCCAACATTTCAAATAGAAATTACTGTCTTAATATGATGCAAAACAAAATAATTTATTTTTATGTTCTCCCTATTGTACCATTCATATAGAGTATACTAGTATTGTTTCGGGAAATAACCTCAGTGATAGATAATGGATATCAATATAACTAGTAAAAATCCAGTGACTCCAAAATTGAAGGGTTAAAAAAATATATCAATCTCAGGGTTCACATTTCAAATCTTGATCATTTATACTATCACAACATGATTTTGTTTTTGAAAAAAATCTCCATAACACTTTCACATCTAAACCAAGCTTGCTGGTAAATTAAATCTTTATTAAATAGGTTAAACAGGGAAAAAAATACTGTTTTATTTCTTCTGAAGTCTACTCTTAGTAGACAGAGCAAGAAAAAGTTTAGGGATAGACATCTGATTATAACTGGCTAAATTATTTGGCATCCTAAAGAGCAGTTTGTTTTGACATGGTTGCATTATGGTTCTTAAAATAATTGGAGTTAAAATTGGAAAACAACTTAAGCCACAATGTAGCAGTGAGCTGGTCCAAGAGTCTAATATGCATACTCGCTGCTTCTTTTAAATTTTATTTTATTAACCTAAAGGTCGGTCAGTCTCTGGCAGATTTATTATGCATTGAAGAACACGTGGCATTTTGCCTCTTTCAGGAATAACATTGTTCAAGTGAAGTGATTAGTGACTATTTCTTTTGTTCATTGATCCATTAGTTCACCAACCTTAACGCCTAGCCCTCTGGGATCTGAACTGCGGCTGATGTTAAGTTGATTCTCAAATTACTTCTTTAAAATCCTATTCTAGGTAGTTTCTAATTAGACACCCCCAGATGGTATGAATCAAGCAGCTGTAATCCCAGCTGGGAACAAGTGTGAAGGAAATGCTAATTTTTTTTTCTTAGCTTTTTTTTTTCTCTCTTACAACTTTCTGTATTCTTGCAGTTTTCACAGGCTTTTGAATACTGTAAATTGTGGGATCATATGCTGTGGAATACTAATAAGATATGCTGTTCTAGCAGCAAAGATGCAGGGTGTGTGGATGGCATGGGCTACTTGGACTTCTGAATGAGCCGCTAAAAGCTTTCTTATGGAAAATATGCCCATGTATTAAAATTAATACCGAGAACACTACACACTTAAAGCTCAAGAGCTTTTGGAACATACCGGTTTTCCTTAGCTCTCCATGATCTTCCCAAATAATTTTAAATCTCTTTCAGGCCATTGGTTATGGGATGTGATTAATAATCCACTAGCCTGGATCTATTTCAATTAATATGTAGTTCATTTGAGACATTTTTCATAATAAAAGTAAAATTATCACCTACTATATCCACAATTATCAAGAACTTTATATGTTCCTGGCTGGCCGAGTGGCTCAGTTGTTCAGAGCTCGCTCAAGAGTGCAAGCTCTGAGCAACAGAGGTTCAAGTCCCCGCCCGAGCTGAGCTGCTGCCGCTGAGCTGCCAACAGGTGGCAGGATGGCTCAGCTAAAAAAAAAAAAAAGACAAAAACAAACAAACAAACAAATCAGAACTTTATATGTTCATCTTACTATATACAAGCTGTTAATGAGCACATTGCTTTAGTAATTCTAACAACTGTATGTTGTTTCCTCACTCTACTGTATTCTTATTGTATGCATGAAAAGCTGAGACTGAAAGATGTCATATAACGTTCCAGTAGCAGACAACAGCAAATGTGATAGAATCAGGAGTTAGTACCCTAATAATAATTATGTAATTAATAATAGTAATAATGATAATAATAAAACATTTACTGAGTATTTACAAACAGTCAGACAGTGTGCTAAATTCTCAATAGATAGGTTATATTTAGGTAAGCCTTATAATGTATCTCCCAAACTTGGATATTTTGATCTAGGAGGAATGTCGATTAGATGGGATGATGGGAAATAGTTATAAACCAGGATTGTCTCTGGGATGTAGGAACACTATGACTGCATCTCGTACACAAACTTTCAGTTAAATGTAATCACTCTCTACACTTTTTAAACTTGGGGAAATGAGACTTCAAATTTGCTCTTCACCAAACATAACTAGCAAGCAGTAGCGCCACCAGCCTGACATCAAACACTTAAACACTCAACTGTCCTCCTCACTCAGAATTATCAATCAATCTCTTTCAAGGTCCCTGTTGCTCCAAACACAAGCACTCAGAGCCCTCACAGCTCTCTAAAGCCACTCCTCATTCCCCACCCTACATCAGTTAATTCAGTGATTTGAGATACTCTTTGCACTAAACCACATATGGTGTCCATACTTATTATGTGTTTATCTAACTAGTACAGTGTATAGTGTCATTAACTAACACAAAAATATCCGTGAATTGAATTGTACTTCACTGAAGAAAACTATTGGGTATTTTAAATGAATGGTTCAGGGTAGAATTTCAGGACAGTGTTTTGGGCTGTGGCATTTTCCATGTCACATGAAGGCAGTATCATCACTCATATTGGCTTATGAGGATACATCCAGATAATAAATCATAATGACCTGAAATTGTTCAGTTTTTTTTGTCTTTCAGATCTAATGTATTAGTTTGAAAATTAAGCATGTATTAGTTCTACAATAAGAGTAATACATTCCTGTATTGGAATATTCTCTATCTGCCACCACAAGAAAATAATTAGTCTAAATCCTTCTCTACCCCCAGATAAGCCCAGGGAAAGAACAGTGGAGAATAGGAGAGAATGAAGTAAAGTATGAATTGTGATAATTTAAAAATGATGAAAAGGAAAGAAATGAAAAAAAGAAAAAAGAAAAGGGATGTAATGTCTTGGAGTCATTTAGTGAACGCTAAT
>NW_017732219.1:559584-570361 GCF_001890085.2 Hipposideros armiger
TCTCTCTCTCTCTCTCTCTCTCTCTCTCTCTCTCTCTCTCTCTCTCTCTCTCTCTCTCTCTGACATGCACTGCCAACCTACCTCCTTACATACATACAAACACACATATACACACATACCCAATGATTTTTGTAATGTAACTACTTTAGCTATTCACTCTCATGGTCATAGTCTAATGCCTTCACCATCATCATTAATATTTCCAGTAAATCTAGTCTCCATAACCTCAATATCTAACATCTCAATCCCTGTTCACAATCTTTCCCATTTTGCCCCCACAGGAAATTATTCATGTATTTTAATATATTTTTATATATTTAACCTCTCCCATCTATGGCTTTACACACTTTCTTACCCATCTTAAATTTATTGGTTAATTGTATTGTCACTCCCTTGCATACAGCTCTCTGCTTAATCCACTCCTCCGGTCACAACAGTACAATGTGGCTGGAGGAAATATACAGCTGTGCTGACTTGTCTGTCAGGACCACAAACCCCAAGTCCCACATGCTGCTCGGCTGTCCCACAAAATTCTCCTTTTCCATTCAGTCTGCTGCTAACCTAGAAAATCTACCTCATATGTTTTGCTGTTTCCTCAAACCTCCAACAGCTTCCCCTCCATACTTTCTCTCCACAGATGCCCTGATCCATTTGTGGCTGAGAAAATAGATGCAATCAGAAGAGAGCATCCTCCCATCACTTTTCCCACTGTACCCACATCTAGGCACGTGTACTTTGCCTTGACTCCTGCTACTGTGGGTGAAGGCCTACCCCTTCACTCACACACTAATTTCCATTCACTTTTGCTTATTCAAGGACATTGTTTAAGCATGCCCTCTCTTTCCTGCCCCTTCCCATGGAACCAGGGATATCAAATCCTGCTTTCAAGCATCAAGAGACTTACTTAATTTGGGGGATTCATAAAATGAGGGGTTTTTTTTGTTATTAGTCTTGTCTTTAAGAGCTCATTCAACCCACTTCTCAAACCATAAAGCTGGCGCATTCACAGATGCCAGTAAACTTATTTGTTGAAATGGCCTTGCCTGAAAGATATTGGTACCAAAAGAAAATTGCACACACACACAGAGAAAAAGACAGGAAGGGAGGGGGGAGAGAGAGAGAGAGAGAGAGAGAGAGATTGGTACTTGGCATTCTTTGGAAACTGGACTAAGATACTCATTGAATCCGGTAAATAAGATTTCTTCTGAAAGTATCCACCAAAAGCTCGGAAATGAGGAAGGTCATGCTGTCTGCATGAACCTCATCTGCAGAATTTTAGCCATGGCAACAGCTGTGCATCCAGTTGCCTGGAGCAGCTCGAAGTAGGGCAGCCTGGTTCCCAGGGCACCCCTACCAATCCCAAGGTCAGTGGAGAGTGTACAGAATTCAATCTGCATTTCTCCGTTATGGACTGCAAGGAGCCCTGTAACTTTCTGAGCAAAAATATGCACAACACATCAAAGTATCTGACATACGATTTTTTTTTTCAGGAAAAGGTTACAGATCAATCTGAACTTTCAAGCGAGATGAAAGACTCTAACATCTAAAGAAAGATGACAAGATGTGTGTTTTCATGACAAAATATAATTTAAAAACTTCTTCAGATCCTCCCCCACAAGATGCCAGCAATCATTTTCTTTTTCACCAAAAGCATATTATTGGAGTCATAATTCACATCCCCCCAAAAAATATGGAATAGGAAGTCAGTAGGCTATAACCTTCTACTTTCAAGTGTTCTGTGTGTGTTTCTAGCATGCTCTTGCTATAATCATTGGGTGCACTGCGTGCATATCCGTACTCTTAGTAATTAAATCTTAAAGATTGGGGAGCAATGCTCAGTAAAAAAGTTTAAAAACTATTAAAAGCATCCATTATTGCACATAGGTGATAGAATTGATGCTTACAGTTTTGATGTCTAAATTTAGCTGAAGGAATGCAAAAATAAACACAGAAAAGGATAATTAAAGAAGAACCAAATTGGTTCCAATGAATAAACATATGACAATATACCTTACAACTGACAGTGTCACTTTATGTGGCAGCAGTAGCTTCTATTAAAATGTCAACTATTACTTTTAGTTTTGACCATATGTGGCATGTTGTCAAAACAAAAATATCCCATGGATTTGATGGAAAATACTCACAGGCAGAATTCAAGAGTCAATCTCAGAGGCATTTATATCAAGACTAGAAGCACAAGCCGTATCACACCCGAATGGCATTGTCAACTATAATTAGAGGCTTATCTCATTTTCTATTATTTTACTTAAGTGATGAAGGGTCTATTTAGTCACATATTTCAGAAATGCAATGTTTTAGAGAAAAGTTGAAAAGCAGTTTCCTTTAAGCCACTGATGCATGTATTCATGAACTTTTTTTCAATTGTCTTTTTTTTTTCCACAAGGGAAAAAGGTGTAAAATGGATTGTGATTTGCAGGGAGACTCTACTTATAGTAAAGCAAGGTGAGAAGGTGATTGTGTTCTCAGGAATAGTTAGGATTTGATCCCTCCCGCCTTTGCCACTGTAGCCATGCTGTAACTTCTTTCTCTTTGATTCTAATTTTTTTCTCTTTGTTTTGTTTGTTGTTTGTGATTTGTTTTCAGTTTCTTCATCCTGAGAAAAGATGAACTGGATTCTTGATTAAATTAAGTGTGTTGTATCCCTCAGGGAGGCAGACACTGACATACTCTATTGTGTATGATAGTTCTAATTGATTATCTCAGCCGGGGGGGGGGGGAAACATTAGTAAACTGTGACACAGCAAGTGTGAATTTCTAAATAATATAATTATTTCTGGTATCAACTGAAATTTCTGAGGATAGCATCAGGGAAATATATGTAAGAATAACTACATTTGAATAATTGTGAATAGTATGTATTCAAAGCCAAATTTTCACATCAGCCTCAAAGTTAAGTCACATTTCAGAAAGCTATTAAGTCATGGCATTGTCCAACATTAATATGACTTAAAGGGAGCTATCTTCCTGCTTTTTTATGTAACCACACATGAGATAGAACATGGTTAAGGAAAACAGTGGGACAAATCAAACAATGAAAGTTGTTTCTTTCAGTTTAAGTTCTGAGGTTTACTAGAAATTAGAGAGGATTTCTAGGGTAGGTGGTAAGTTGACAGCTGGCAATTGAACCAATTCTAACCTTCATTCATTCTCACCATCTTGCTGTTCCCCCCAGTTCACAGGAGAAAGGCACCTAGTGACTGTAGTTGTAGCTCTTTATTTTCCTATTTGAAAGTTTGAGTTGGCAATAAGTTTAGTAGAGTTATTGTTTGAGCATGAGAAACTATGGAAAAAATAGAAGAAGTAAGTACGGAGAGGAAAGAGACGGTAGGCTAATTTTCCTCTGGGACTCCAAAGCTCTTTGCTTTCTCCACTATAAAGACTGTACACATCCAATATATCATCCCTGCTAGCCACCTATCTGCATGTTCCAAAAATAAACCATGAGTTCTTAATTCTTTAGAAGAGAAGTTTGATTCACCCTTATCAATGGTCATTATTATTATTATTATTTTTTAATGATCTGACACCCTACCCAAGACTATGAAACATGCTTTTATAGAAAGCAAGAAGTATTGTAATGGCCAAAAATATACCCAAAATCTCTGAGTTGTGAGAGCTCTCTTGGAAGCAACATTCCAAACTTACACACAAAGGTTAATAATAGAATTATCAAGTATTAAAAAACAAAAGATTTGTAGGCATGCGTATGCTAGAAGCACTTCTGTATATACTCTACAGAATCACCAGTGACACCAGAAACAATCTAGCTAAGAGAAGACATGGGGAACACAAGGTAACACGAATCTGTCCTCAGGTGTGTGAAGAGCTGGAAGGAAGGCTACTCTTTGGTTCGACTCTGGGAGACGAAACAAGATCTAGGAGGAGGACGAAAAGGAAAGCACTCGGGGATAGAAAGGGAGCTGAGGTGGGCTGAGGGTCAGGTTGTCAGCTGAGGCAAAATTTCAATTTAGTGTAATTAATAAATAACACTGCGAGGGGTTCAATAAAAGTGAATTATACATTGGTGATTTCATATATAATGTATAGTAATAATATAGTACCTATGTATCTATCTATTGCTCATCTGCCTATCTATAGAAACTTGTTACTGTGTTCATGTAAATACTGGAGACGCTTCTGAAACATGTTAAAGGATCCTTGTATGGGGTGGAATTTTAAATTGGACTACTTGGAATGTCTTTTGCTATTTCAAAAATCTTCTAATTCACATATAAAATAACATAGCTGTACTACATGTAAGGGGGTTTACAAGTACTTTTTCAGCATCTGAAGAAAGAAGATAGCAACATTTATACTCCCTCTCTCTTTTCTTTTCTTTTCTTTTCTTTTTTTTTTCTTTTGATAAACCACTATCTCTGTGTACCTAAGTCTGGATGAGCCTTGTAGGGGATGGCACTCAGTTTGAAATACATTGCTTAATAACATCTTGTCTTTTACCTTTACCTGAAAAATTTATTGTGAGAGAGAATTGAGCCATATGGATTATTAAGAGCTCTTGACTACGAATTATAAGAAAATGTAGGTATTAACACATTCATCTGTGTATTCAAGAATCTCTTTGGTAAGCAGATGCAGATATGATGGCCCATAATTTAACATTTCTGAAAAAGAAATAATTTGAGATTTTGAGAAGGAAGGCTCCTGTAAAAGTGTTTGAAACGAGATTTCTCATTTTTCCTGAAAGTAATCCTGTAGCATAAATTCATTCACTGGCTCCTAGATGCCTCTTATAGATTCTGCACTCTAAAATTCTATGATAATTTTCTATGAGGCTATTCTTCTGAATAAGGGATGAAATGAATGAATAAACCTTTCTAAAATGTTTTCAGTTTGCTGGTAATATGTCCTTGTTTCAGATATTTCACAGCTATTGGCGGATGACACTAAACACAGTAAGCCAGCAGTGGCTCCTTGGGGAGCAGAGGTCGCTAAGACTTTTCTTTCATTCCACTAAGTTGTCAACTTTGGGCACTTCCAGAGTACAGGAAATTACTATAACCAGTTTGGCATTTACACATTGCACAAAAAGACTCTTGTGGTTTTCTCTTCCTGTGTAGAAATAATTTGAGATTTTGCCAGTGAGTTAGGTAATCTGAGGAAATGCAGTTTAAAATTAGCAGATGACAAAGGAAGGAAAGCCAGCACTTTTACATAGGGAAACTCTTTCAGTGGTCTTGCATGTCTTCTTGATATTTCTGGGGTTCCTGAGGTGGGTGCTATTTGTTTTGAATTCAGCAGAATGCATGAATAACAGAGCTTCAGTTCATCTTCACAGAGGGAAATTCATGGTGGCAGGTTTTCTTCTCCTATCATATCTAAAAAAGTAAAAGGAAGTGGCATCATCAAGGCATGAGGGAACAGAAGGGATTGTCTTTCTTTTTCGTCTGGTGATTGGACTGACCTCAGCACACTTTGCTGTGACTCACAGAGGTTGCTTTAACTAATTCAAAAATAGTCTTCAAGGATGAGATGGTAATGGCCTGTAACACTTGCTTCTGGCCTCACATGGTCTTGGTTGAAAAAGAAACAGAGTCCCTTGGTAACAAATAAAGGAAGACAGAGAGGGAAATTGCTTTACGAGGAACTAAGTTACATTCCAAAAAGAGCATATCCACTTTCCTGTCGGAATAAGGCAGACAGATTAGTTTTAGGACTAGATGGAAGAAATGCAGGGTCATCCTTGCTAAACTCATCCTGATGTTATAAGAAGTACATGGATAATACTAACCAGATATAAATGTATCCCATGTGTGATTTGAAGAGTTAAAAAGGAATTTAGGAAAGTAGTGTCCAAAGACATAGAGTAATTCTGTATTTCTAAAATGTGGAGTATTGTGGCTTTAAAATTTTCTTTTCTTTATTACTCAATTCCCTAAGAATTAAGTCCTCAACAACTGCTGTTGATCTACTATAAAGTCATCCCTCAAGGACAGACACAGAAAAAAAGATGGCAATTTGAATGCTTTAGAGCAGTGGGTCTCAACCTTCTTAATGCCGTGACCCCTTAATACAGTTCCTCATGTTGTGGTGACCCCCAACCATAAAATTATTTTTGTTGCTACTCTATAACTGTAATTCTGCTACTGTTATGAATCATAATGTAAATATCTGATAGGCAGGATGTATTTTCATTGTTACAAATTGAACATAATTAAAGCATAGTGATTAATCACAAAAACAATATGTAATTATATATTATGAAATATTTATTTCTAATTACAAATAAATGAAATTTTGTCTTGGAGCATGGTGTAGCATGGGTAACAGTCTTAATATAACAACAGTAAACTACATTGCTACATTTTGTGACAGTATGTGTAAAAAGCCAACGTCAGTGAGAAGGTTGAGATTGCTTCTTTCTCACCAGATCAGAAATTCTCGGGGCAGTCTTTGCAAGAGCACAATAAAGATCATCTTCCACAACAAGTCTACTTCTGTATTTAGACTTGATAACCAACAAGCTGGAACACCCTGTTTCACAAAGATATATTGTTGGAAATGGAAGAAGAAGGTACAACACAGTCTCAGACAGAACAGGATATGACTGCAAACACTTGATCCAGAATTTTGTAACTGGCATTGTAGAGAAATCAGTTCTTGCTGCATCATTGTATAATAAGTTCAATGAACTCCTCTTGTGCTGTCTCAGAAACATCTTCAACTTTGACTGTGACATGGCTTCTGGCAAGTGCAAATGGGGTGTCAGGTAGATTTGGAAAGTATGATGAAATTTCTTCTGCAAGCATGTTCAAGTGTTCTTTCACAGAAATTATCATCGTAATCCATTTGTCTGGTTCAATGCCATGTTCCTCAAAGAAAGCAGATAGGGTAGGCAACATGTAAATTTTATTTTCATCTAATTTTTTTTTGCCAAAGCTGGGGTTTCATTTGGAATGATTGGATCTTTTCAGACAAATCAAGGCATATTGCATTTGGTCCTTGCAGTGATAAATTTAACTCATTCAAGATGGCAAAGATGTCAACTAAGTAAGCTATTTTCTGCAGTTCACATTTATCACCGAAAAGTGCTTCAAACTACGGTCTTGCTTTCTGATTAAAAAGCGTTTTGAGTTCATCACGAAGCTCAAAAACACGTTTTAAAACTTTTCCTCTCGACAACCATATCACTTCAGTGTGAAATAACAGAGCATTGTTCAGCACATCCAACTCGTTGAACAGTTGCGAAACCAGTCGACTGTTTAAAGTGCTCGCCTTTACAAAATTGACACAACTTAGGACACTTTTCATTACTTCTTGTAACTCTTGTGGCAGCATCTTCGTTGCTAATATTTGCCTATGAGTCATACAGTGAGTTCCGATGACTTTTGGTGACTCATTCAGTACCAAACGTTGAAATCCAGATCGACATCCTAGCATAGCTGGAGCACCATCTGTGCAAACACCACAAACCTTTTCCCAAGAGATCTTATGCTCTTTCAGAAATGAACCAACTGCGTCAAATACATCATGTGCAGTAGTTGTCGTTTCAAGAGGTTTGCAAAAAGGAAACTTATCTTTAAAGACCATCATTAATATACCTCACGTAAACCAGTAACTGTGAACAGTTTACAACGTCTGTAGATTCATCAGGCTGGATACTAAATATTGGAAGTGGAGCAGATTAATTTGCTGGATTACCTGATCAAGAATATCAGCAGACTTTCATCTATTCTTCTGCGGACAGTGTCGTTAGATAAGGAAATTGCACTCAATTTCATAACAAATTCGTCTCTGATGATAACTAGAACTATGTCTTTGGCCACTGGCAAAAGCAAATCCTCAGCAACGGTGTGAGATTTCATAGCTCTGGTGATTCTGAGTGCCACCAAATATGAAGCTTCAACGGCTGCTACGTTTTGTTTGTGGTACTTGCCACCAGTGTCAAGTCTGGCTTTCTTGAGTCCATCCACTTTGCTTCTAAAATAGCTGGTATCCTTGCCGGCAAAGTTTGGGTGATTGCTATCAAAATGGTGTTTTAGTTTGTTCGGCTTCATAGATTTGGCTGATAGAACTTCACAACAAATAACACATTGCAGTTTCTCAATTCCTGCTGTAATTATTGAGGTAAAACCATACTGTAAAAAACTTCACTGTATTTTCTTTTCTTAACATTCTTCTGTACACGATCTATTGTCATGGGATGGTTTGGTAATGAAAATAATATATAACAATAGCTTTAATAATACAAAAGGTGCTGCATAGCATAATTCACTCAATACAGTTCATTAAAGTTTCCTATGATTTACCATTGTGTTGTTTTTTTTACATACCTGTTACTATCACAAGGGGGCAGTATTCACATCAGCCACAGCTGAAAATAAAAAGACCGATCAGCATCCAGATTAAGTTCCCATGGTACAGATATTTTTTTTGCAGTAGTTGATGATTTTACAGTACATGATTTTACATTTACCCAGTAATTATAATTCATGAAGTGTTGTTTTACCTCCAATACTGCTGCTTTCAACTCAGCAGCTGCTTTCTACACAGTAGCTGCTCTCTACACATGTGTGACTGGTTTGCATAAGTACATTATGGTGCCAACCCTGTCACATAAACCTGTATTTGTACGGGGTGTATGTGATGGGGTTGGCATGATGATGTCATCACGCCGGGTACTGTCATCACGCTGGGTACTCGTATGTGGGCGTATCTGCATGTGGGCGGACCCGCATGGAGACGGATAGAGGAGCGGTGTCTCGGAAAATATGTTTTCTGATGGTCTTAGGCGACCCCTGTGAAAGGGTCGTTTGACCCCCAAAGGGGTCGCGACTCACAGGTTGAGAACCACTGCTTTAGAGGAAAAGGTTTTTGGGGGTTTTTTTTGTATGTAACTGCTTTCTAAAAATGTGAGCTGCAGATGTAGAAGTACGGAAAATCTGCAGTTTGCAAGCATCTCTGCAGAAGAGGTTTTCCTTTGCTGAAGCAAATTGGACTGTCTAAGCCTTCATGGCATTCTTTCTTTCCCTCACTGCTGTCCCTGCTTCATCCAGTTACTTTCCTACCTGTTTTTGGGTTGTGATAGGCTCAGAAAAATGAGAAAAGATTAAGGAGTGAATGAACACGACAACTTCAAACTTGTGAGGACACCTCCTGAGATGCTGCGTTGTTTCTGACTGGCTTCTTGTGCCAAGTCACAAAAGGGTGATCTTGACTTCGAGGACTACTGAGAGGTAGACATAGAGTTACTCAAAGTAAACCATGTTCTCAGATGCCTTCAGATATTTTCTGACTGAACTAAGATATCTGACTTTAGAGGCAAGCTACTCCTTTTCTGACAAAATCCTATTCTTTATTATAATTGCTAAGATTCTTTTTACATGCCCATTTAGCATGTACATTCCACCAGGGCTGGGTTGTTTGTCTGATTTTGCTATTCAGTGATGTATCCAAGTGCCTAAAACAATGTTGGTCTCAATAAATATGTGTTGAATGAACGGATGATGAATGAGTGAGTGAATGGAAGTCTTATATGATATTCTGAACATTTTGTATAGTCAATGTATATCATATGTATCCATAATTATATGTTTTACATGGTATATACCACAATATTACTAAAACAAATGGCAAATAGTGTGCAATGAATATACCATGTTGAATATCTTCTCATTTAGTTTTTACAAAATGGGTATGGGGATATTTCCGTTACTATCAGCATTGGAAGGATCAACATGGTGGTAGATATAGAAATCTTTCTTTCCTTAAATATGAGGGCAAGTCGTTTAGAATCCCTGACATTAATTAGGACCAACTCTGACAATGAGGATGTTTGTCAATGGTTGATCCTCATGTGACAGCCTTAAAATGATCGTTAAATTGTAAATATAATGCTAATTAAAATTTTAGTGCATCCAAATGATTCCTCACAGACAGTGTTGACTTTTAGATTTCATAAATTATGTATTTATCAGTCTGTTTCTCTGAGAATCAAGACCATTTACAGTTTAGTTGCGTTTGAGAAGAGAGTAGTGACATCTAGTGGTCACAACAAATGCTGAAAATTGGAGGAGCATGGAAATTTTAGGATCAATTGTACAAACCTTGACAACCTTGCTAAGAGAAGCTAAGAATTTGCATGATGAGGGGGGAAATAGGCAACTTATGAAATAATGACAAATCTTGGGTGGAACTGAAGCCTTAGCACGTTTGTTTTTGTGGGCAATAGAATATATTTTAAATTGTCAAAACCAAATAATAAAGAATAGGCTTACAACTAAACCATCTACGTGAATCTTTGTTTTGAAAAAGAATATTTTGTATTCCAAAGAATCCTCTAAATAACTGTGATCAAACATTTCAGCATAAGAAATGGCAAGAGAAAACCGAATATGGAAAAATACCTGAGCTGTGTAAAATATTACTATCTGGGAATTGAAGCCAACTTAAAATAGTTGATCCCTGTATTTGGAAATAGAGGAGTTGACCAGGTGAAAACATCTTTCTTTTAGATTTGTAAATACTTTTCTCATATTGATTTTTGGTATTTTATTAAACTTTGAAATTTGAGAGAAAACAAACAGGTAACAATTGCATTATTAGCAGTAAATAAGTTGAACATATTATTTTTGACTCTCTAACTTAGATGTATCTTTGTCAATACGACTGTAAAACTGAGAAGTATACAGGGTATGATAGAGATACTGATAATCAATGATGACATAACAATAATAGAATTTATAAAAATTTCTAATTTGAATAATAATATAATTCCCACCTGAATTGAAATAAATGG
>NW_017732219.1:570957-574744 GCF_001890085.2 Hipposideros armiger
AAAAAAAAATTGATTTTTAGATACAAGATATGCTCTAGAACAATCACCTTATTACAATACATAGATAGGGATTATATTACTACAAAAATGAAATTATTTTTATCCCAATAGTCATTTAAATAACATGGGAAACTGAAATCGAGCTTTTTGGTGAGTGATGATTAATAGTGAAGTGCCAGTTTTCTAAACAGGAATTTTATAGGGATATTATAAAAGAAAATGAAACATTTCAAAACTTCATATAAATAATGTTGTATATCAGCATATTTATTTTCATACTAGATCTGAAAAGTCACCTTAAAAATATTAGAGGAATATTTTTAATTAAAAGGCAAATTCATGACTTTCATGCAGAACTAAAATGAACAAGTGTTAAATAATTCATTTATGTCATTATTAAAGAAGAAACCAGTAAGATGTTATGACTCGTATAAAGGAGAAATCAGAGAAACATACATTTATGCAAAGTAAAGTAAAGTTTGCAGTGAAGTAAAGTTAAAATGAATTTGAAAATAAAGTTAAAATGAATTTGTTCTATCCACTGGGAAATAATCAATTGCATTCTAGCAGCCATAAATAATTTGTATGTCTATAGATAAGAAATATTTGCATTGCTGTGTTTTCTCTAAATTAATTTCTATTTCTATAGAATTGTCTAAGACAGCCTTGCTAAAGACAAATTGTACATTCCGTAAGATCAGATAACCCTGAAGGCTCTAGTGTTTCATTGAAAGGCCAGTCAGTAATTCATTTTGCCTATTTCAAAGTCTAATTTTTTCCTATCAAAGAAGGCTTAACATGTTAATAACATACAAAATTAGGTGATTTGGCCATTCAGCTTGATAGCTGATTGAGCAGATTCTGGGTTATATAATAGAGGAAGAAAGAATAATCGTCTTTGATGATATTAACCTGCTCTAAAATAATGGGTAGAATGAGAAGCTATCTAAATGTGAACCATCATTTCTTTTTTGAAAGCACAATTTCTTTCTTGAACCCTTCAAGAATTATATTTCAGGAATAATAAGTCTCAATTAAAGGCATAGGCCTATTTTTATATTTACCCAACCATTTGCTTTTATTTTTTTCTTTCTCGATAAATACTTTAGAAACAACTAGAGGTAAGTTCAGAAAGTGATAATAAGTGGGTACTGAGTACTATTCTATTGAATATTACTTCAATGTCCAGTTTCTTTTTGAAAATCTAATGATATAATTATTAAGATTTTATATCTTTAAGGAAAAAATAATTCCAAGATACCTCTGATACAAATGAGTTTTGCATGTATAAATTATATTTTTACAGGACAAAAAATTTGAAACCTAAATAATTTGTCTTTTTTCCTTACCGATTCAGAAAAACTAAGTATCTCAGCAAAATCACTTTTTTTTTTTTTAAGATCTTCTTTGGGGAATTGGGGGGATGGGAACAGTGCTGGGGAATTGGGTGAAGGGGAACAGACAAGTTGCTGTCGTTTTGTTCCTCAGTCTAGTTGTGGAGGACGTTGCTTCACTGGCCCAAGTTGGCACCATCATTGCGCTCTTCCCAGGTGAGGCACATCAGTCGCCGGCTTCTGGACGGCCGCTCACTGCGGCTGCTGGTCGCTCACACTGGCTGCTGGCTACATATGGTAGCCCATGGCAACCCATTGCCACAGGGGCTGCAGCCTACACTGTCGCCGGCAACTCACAGCAGCCCAGCTCCAGGTTGAGCTGTTGTTCAGCATCTTAGCTGTGGAGGGCAGTGTCACTGGCCCTCATATGTGGGATCCGAACCGGGGCCCTCTGGCGTCCCAAGCTAGTTCTCAACCATCGCGCCACTCGGCCGGCCCCAAAATCACTTTTAATTGTTCTATCTTTCTAACCACATTGGAATGGCCTTAAGAATTTTTCCAAAAGTCTGAGATAATTTTCAAAAAAATCAAAAACTTAATATTAAGACCAAGCTTAGATAGTATCTTCTGTGTGTCAAGGACACCCAAACTTCAGTAGATTCTCATTCTTATATAATGACTATGGAACTATCTGTGAGTTAGGGAGGAAATGGAAATATGAGGTTTATAGAAATATTTAAAATTGTATGAAAATAAATGTATACATTAAATAATTATAGTTATCAAAACTAGCTTTTGTAGCTAAACACTCATCACATTTTTTTCTCTGTATATTTAGGAATTTCAGAGGAATGATATATGTACCACTTCTGAGAAGGAACAATTCAAGAAGTTGACATAGTATGTGAAGCTAAACACAATTCTCTTGAGGGGCATCATTCACTATTTTTGCTTCAGTAACTTTAAAAATGTGGTGCAGAATCAAACAATTCATTAAAAATCCTACTTTGTTAGGCTATTTTAAAAATCATTTAAAATCTTTTAACATTAATCATGTTTATAAATAAAATATTTCACACATATTCATTAGAAGACAAGTGACATGGTTTCCATAATTGGAAATTAGTTTCTTAGTGTATGATAAGCCAGGTCTTGTTTTTTTTTGTTTTGTTTTTTTGTCATAAAGGAAATAAGTTGCATATTATACAGAAGAAGTCTCAATATGCACAAAGTTATTTTTCCTCAGTTACAGTTTCCTAAGATGACATACACTGTCAATGCCTCTTTATAAAAAGAATACATTGAAGTGGGCTTCTGATACTAGAAAATTAAGATGGTATATAGCAAATACTTTTGCTTTTTTATGTAATGGAGTATTTATTGTGTATCTTCTAGATACAAAGTAGTGTACAATGATATCAAATAGTCCATATTTAATAAAGTTGAAAGGCATGGGAGTGACAAAATTTAGACAGGAATAATGAATGGGTGATGCAAGTGAGGAGCAGGCAACATTTTACAGTAGCACAGAGAAGAGCCAATTATATCAACAAAGGTTCTCCACAGAAACATACCAATGACATATATGTACCCAATATTTCATACACATGTGTGAAATCTATCTATCTATCTCTCTATCTATCTATCCATCTATCTATATCTGTCACTTTCCTATTGAGAGATTTGTTTTAAGAAATTAGGTCACCCAATGTGATTACTCACAATCTATAAGGTAGGTCAGCAGACTGGAAACTCAGGCAGGAGTTGATATGGCAAACTTCAGGCAGAATTTCTTCTCCAGGAAACCTCAGTTTTTGTCTTAGGACCTGCAACCGATTGGATGAGCCCCGTTCACATTACTGAGGGAAAGCTCCTTTACTCGAAGTCAACTGATTTGTCGGTATTAACCATGTTTACAAAACATCTTCATAGCAACATCTATTGCAGTGTTTTATTAAATAACTAGGTCCTGTAGTCTAGCCAAGTTCAGACATAAAATTAACCATCACATCAATAATTTCCAAGATGAGGGCAGGTGAGAGTGGGTATTTGTTTAAACAATAAGAAATGTTTGAATTGTATGATTATTGCAACAAAGGCTGAAACACTTAGAGACCGTGTGGGCAGTAAGGCAGGACAGATTGTCATTTGGGTAGGCCAGTGTGGAGAAGATATATGTATGTGTGTGTGTGTGTGTGTGTGTGTGTGTGTGTGTGTGTGTGTGTGTGTGTGTGAATCAGGATTGAATACCGGAAAGGCAGGTTGATTCATTCTGGGAAGGACCTGAAAAGGCATTGTTTTTCTGAAGTTAACCAGTAGACATGAGAGTTTTTCAGCAATATGTAACATAATTAGATTTGTCTTTTGGAACAATGAACCTGAACCTGTTTCATAGCATAGGCTGAATAAAACACTAGATGTTACAAAGGACCAGGGTCAAATGTTACTTTTAC
>NW_017732219.1:576449-578617 GCF_001890085.2 Hipposideros armiger
TTAGTGCAACTAAAGACATACCTCCTCCTTTTCTCTTGGGAACTAGCTCTTTCTCACTTTTCTCCCCTGCTGTGTTGGGCTGCAGCAACATCAGCTCCAGGGGTAAAACAGATTTGGCCAATCAGCTGTAAGTTCAGGGGTGGCACACAATCTACACCAAATTGATCTGAGCCAATGAGCTTCAATTCTAAGGTTTATGGTGAAGCTCTCTTATAAGAAAGGGACATTTCTTTTTCCTGAAGTGGCTGAGAGACAAAATGTAAGTCTGGAGCCTGTGAATCTGATATGCTTGATGCCAGACCATTCTTGACTTTTAGATTATGTAAGTCAGTAAAGTCCCTTTCCCCGCTTAAGGCACTTTGAGTGGCTTTTCTATCACTTGCAGCCGGAAATGTTCTGAATAATGCACCTAGGATTCTCTGTCTGCAAGTACACACACATTTTCCACATGGCAATTCATTTAGATAAGTGGTGGCCTGGGTGTTAAATGGGGAATAACTGCTAAGCATACTCCTATAGGTAGTAAAATAGCTGAGAAGCATAGATTTTTCTGTACTGGAACAATCTAGTTCTGTGTTAAATATCAGCTATTTTCTCTCTGTGAGCAAAGATTTCCATTTGACCCCCCTAACATTTGGAATGTCATACCAATCAAATACCTTTTGAAATGGGTAGATTAAACATAAAGATATTTAAGGTAATGGTTTCTAGGTTCCAGTTTATGATGATGTTATCACTACAGAATGGCAAATGGGGCAACAGAACAAATCCATGCTTTTTTTCCCCTGACTTTCTTCCCCTATATAGCTAAATTACCTTTTATGCTGAGATTATTTCTTAACCATTTTATTTTTTATTTTTTGGCTTACAGATGTCTCTAAGGAAATGAGCCTATAATTTGTACTAGAGGTTTTTTTTAATGTTTGTTTTGCTTTTTTTGACTATCCTTATTCACCAAAATAAAATATGGACAACCATACTACTGGCCCCAAGATTTTATTAGCATTGTTATTGTCATTGTTATAAAGATGATGAAAGGATACTGGTTTGAGAAATCTCTAATTATAAAAAAACAATGTTTTATTGCAACTAAATATTCTCTTTTTTATTTTAAGAAGCTCATCTCTCACTACTGAAAAGTGCAAAATTGTGAACCAAATATGAAGTTTATAAAATTGACTTTTCCTGTTTTCCTAGAGATAATTCAGGTTTTCCAGTATGGCCCTCAGTATTGCCTGGTGTGAGGACGATTTTGGGGTAGCCCCCAGCCTGGTATATATCCTATGGAACATTAAATGAGTAGGTTAAATACAAGTAAAGTGTGTGATATAAGACAGAGTTGTGGATAAACTCTTCACCATTGTAATCATCTCAGGCTCAATAGACAGACACAGGAATGGAAGCTACTGGAAAAATTGGATAATGGCTTCTTTAGACTCTTGGATGGTGTCACTATTCAAACAGGTGCAGTCTAAATTATTGAACAATGGAAGGAGAGTTTTTCTTTATTATGTTTACTTGGTCTGTTTGTTAAAAGGACAGAGTACACAAAAACATAGCAGGCACAAGCCAAAGAGAAAGATAATTTTCCAGCACTGAGCTGCAGAAAACTATTAAATCCGAGAAACCCTAGTAAAACAAACATGTGCCGTTTTCGGCCACTCCCATTTATCCCCTGCTCCTAAATTGGAGAAGATCTCATGCACAGTTACCTGAAACAGGCAAACAACTAGCCTATACCCACAATCTGATTCCCAAAACATTAGAGAACAATAACAGCCTATTCTGGGGATTTATTGGTGAAAAAGGAGGAGATGAGAGTAACATTGTACGAAAGGTTAACACCGCTTCCTGTATCTGTGCCCTTTGTAATGGGACTTCTGTCCTATTTCAGGCAGAAGATGCATCTCTGCATCTGTGTGGCTTGCGATGTGAGTTGCTTGCTCAATGGCATGTTAAGAGACATGACACTATCAGAGATGGAATGTATGTACACAGCTGGGTTTCCTTTTCATGCTCTGTAAATGCCACAAAGAGGCTTCTGCCAGATATATACCTGTTTATATGTCAACTTGGGCCCTGGAATGAAGACAGGCAATGAGACCTTAGCCCATTCCACAGCAGGCAGCCAAGCACAGCTGGACCCACATTGTGAAACAGAGTCTGTC
>NW_017732219.1:579225-598988 GCF_001890085.2 Hipposideros armiger
CCTGACCACTGCACTGTATTTCTGTAGCTGATGTTGAATAATCATGTATGTCAACTATAATTATATATACATATAGTCACGGGACATGGAGTAGAGAGTGGGAATGGAGTCAATGGAATTGTAATAGATAAGCATGATATCGGGGGTGGGAAGGCAGTGAATAACTATTGCATTGTTCTGTACACCTGAAAGTAACAAGAAAAAAAGAAAAAAAGAAAGAAACAGAGTCTGTCCAGACAACCCAGGTTCACTTGGCAGAACCATGAGCATGAGAGGTTTGCTTATTGCGGTTTGTAAATACATCTTGGGCTGTGTGTTGCAAAACATTATTGTGATAAGTGTTGTTACAATTATGAACACATAACTTCATAAGAATTCTCGTTAACTGCTGTTTCCAAATCCCCAATTTCTCTGGTAGCTGCACTAATCAGCTTTCACTTTCCCTATTGTCCCCTGCTGTGATTCCACTATTCAACCCAGCTATGTACCTCTTAATTAAGTAAAATAAACAAAAGTCCTTTCCACTTTGGAGATGGATCACTACCTTCTGTCAACAAAGATCCCCCAAGTGTCACCATAAGAGAAACACAAAGAAATAATCCATCTTCTCAAAAAAACAAGAGAAGGAACACGGAACACATTTTCCATTTAACTGGGGCCATTACAACGCACCGGTAACTCTTCTGAGCTTACAACGTGTATAAACTCTCTTTATCCTCCTAAAACCCATATTATTAAACTCATTTAGTAACAGAGAAAACTGAGGTTTTTTGAGGAGGTGATATTATTTTGGGTGCTCAAAGCATTTGGGTAGAATATCTCTGGGCAGATAATCTTCCATTTTCTGGAAGGAAGCGGATACTAGAATCTGCTAATGAAATCTGAAAATGAAATTCTAAGCCAGGAAGAACAGCAGGAATTTTATCTTGAATCCCATTTCTACTAGTATCCTGACCTAAAAGCCCTGGGTAGTTTTAAGATTCTGGTAGGAAACATGCCAACGGCTTGCTTATTCTTTGATTCCCACCTGGGATAGAACTGGGGTAGAAACTTCCAGATACACAGTAATCATGTTTTACTTCCAACTTTAAATTGGTTGCAGCAATCATAGGCTTTTCTGAAGCTGTTTCCATCAAGCTGACATTGCGTGATACAGATTTTCCCAGTGCCCACCTGCAGTCCCCTCCCTTTGCCAACATAGAAGCGAATTATATTTTCATGCGCTTGCTTTGCAGTTTCACATACAGCCTCCACATGAGTCTCACCCAGTGGTCTCAGGATTCGTGAGAAAATTATGACCTGGTTCTCCTTTCGTTTTCGATCTGGGTCCCTGGGTTTCTGCTGGCCCATCCTTCCTGATCCTCGCACCACCCCCGATCCTCATGCTCCTATATCACACGAACACAAGAGGTCTGTGGCAGAAAAGTTTTCAGTTTAACTCTTCCCTATTTTTTTTTTAACTCCTCGTTCCTGTTATCATCTTCTAACTGGCAGCTACATTGCAGATCTGCAGCCCTGCAGGTTTCCTAGGGCATGGGGAGATACTCTTGGAGTTTATATGATCTGTCTCCCCAATAAATAACAGCTTTGAAGTCGGTTATATTTCTGTAAAACTGAGGCTGTCTTTTGTAATAACTAGTGTATCACATCCACTGCTGATTTTTACAGGATCTGGGCTTTCTCTAGACAAAAGCCTCGTTTCTTACTTTATATTCATGAACAATGGCAGAGAGCAGCTGGAGAGAGCAGGGGCTGATGGCCCCTAAGTCTGATTGTAGCTAAGAAGTGGAAGGACAGCACTGAGTGCACCTCTAGACTCAAATGGTGTCAGGCCCCAAAGTCCTTATCGCGTTGCCTAAACTCTGTGATTTAATAAACACAATAAGAAGGAATATCACCCTTTGGGAGCAGGAAAAGAATTCAATCTGAAGTGTTATATTCTATAAATCATGCAAGACAACAAGAGTCGGAAACTGACTCTTCTGTAATTAGTTTCCAGCACCTCTTAACACCTTTTTCTTCCCTGGAGAGTAAGGCGGCAAGGAGAACGTCTGAATTGTCTAGTTCTCTCATTTCAGCATCTATTTATTATCCTGTGGCTAATAAGGTGTTGCTATCTTCTAAAATGTGTGCCAAAACCTCATTATGTCAGGCATAGAGCATCGCAACTTTCACTTTTTGCTAAATATATAAAGACGAGAGTCTCCTCAATGGATAAATATGTCAAGAACACTAGAAGGAACAACAGATCTTATGAAAAACCCTGGCTTGCCTGCTTCATGTAATTATACCCATCTCTGGTAAATATTCTACTTCAAGAAATTACCTTAACACGCATGTATAATAGATCAGGTGGCTATAAGTGCTATAATGACAGATATGCATAAAGAAAAGGGAGAAGAAAAAAGGAGTGAGGGATAGGTATTTTATTTATTTTTCCCAGCTTTATTGAGATATAATTGACATATCACATTGTATAAACTTAAGGTGTACAATATAGTGATCTGATTAAATTATATATAAAACGTACCACAATTAAGTTAGTGAAGACATCTGTCACCTCACATAGATACTCATTTTTTTGCAGTTAGATTATTTGATTTACTCTTTTAGCTACTTTCAAGTATATATTCGGTTGTCAGAAAAGTCATGACATATTTTTTCTATGTTTTTTGTTGCAAAAATGCGTTATGACTTTTCCAACAACACAATAGTACAATGTTGTTAACTATAGTCAGCATGCTTTATGTTAGATCCCACAATTATTTATCTTATAACTAGATGGTTTTGCCCTTCACCAATATCTCCCTATTTCCCCCATGCCTGGGCCCTGGACACCGCCCTTCTATTCCCTTTTTCTATGAGTTTGACTAATTTAGATTCCTGGTATAAGTGAAATCATACAGTACTGATCTTCCTGCATCTGACTTATTTCACTTAATATAATGTCCACAAGTTTCATCCATGTAGTCATCAATGGCAGAATTTCCTTCTTTTTATAGCTGAATAATATTCCATTGCATATATGTATCCCTCTATATATAGATACACATATATAATATCTATCTATCATGTTTTCTTTATCCATTCATCTATAAACAGACATTTAATGCATTTCCGTGTCTTAGCTATTGTAATGCTGCAGTAATCATGGGAGTGCAGATTTCTATTTGAGAGAATGTTTTCATTTCTTTTGGAGATATACCCAGAAGTGGTATTACTCTATCATACAAAGTCTGACAGTTAAATTTACAAATTGTTGCAATGATGTTGCTAATCTTTTTTGATATGAGTAATTATTTATTATGAATTTGTACCAAATGGACAAACAGTTAACCAAATTTTCTATTTGGAAGTGCTGAAAAGGCTGCGTGAAAATGTTAGACGACCTGAACTTTTTGCCAACAATCCATGGCTCTAGCATTACGACAATGCACCAGCTCACACAGCACTGTCTGTGAGGGAGTTTTTAGCCAGTAAACAACTGTATTGGAACACACTCCCTACTCACCTGATCTGGCCCCCAATGACTTTTTCTTTACTAAAGATAAAAAAAAAATATTGAAAGGAAGACATTTTGATGACATTCAGGACATCAAGGATAATATTAGGACAGCTCTCAGGACCAATTCCAGAAATAAAGTTCCAAAATTGCTTTGAAGAGTGGACTAGACACTGGTGTCAGTACATAGCTTCCCAAAGGGAGTACTTCAAAGGTGACCATAGTGATATTCAGCAATGATGCATGTAGCACTTTTTCTAGGATGAGTTCTTGAACCTAATTTTCAGACCTCATATGATAGTGCAATTTTTAATTTTTAGGGGAACCTTCATACCGTTTTCCATAGTGGCTGCACCAATGACTGGGTGGGTGGCAGTCAGAATGAGGGTGATAGAGGAGGGATCAGAGTGGTGGCAGAGACTTGCAATTGCAGAAGTTCTAAACTCTGCAGCTAGGAAATTATATGGCAAATTTGGTTTCATATAGTCATTTTCCAATCTACCAGTGTAGGGAAGACAGATTCTGTGGTCATTAATTTCTGTCTATTTTATTTACTGCTTTATTTGCAGTACCCTGGGAGACTACCTGGTTGGCACTCCATAAATAATTGGGAAAGTGTAATAAACTTTGGGTATGATCACAATTCATATCAAATTATTCTCCCATTACTTTGAAATTTAGTTTGTATATACTTTGTTTTATCACTGTTATGTTTTTAGCTTGATTTTAAAGGTCTAAACTTTGAGTCAAATAGTTCTAAAAGACTATAAGGGAAAGTGATCCCCTTTAAAGTAGTTGGGTGACTTCCTCCTTCACCCCACCCATTTCCTGTACTCACTGGTAACCACTTAAAACTCTGTTTGATTATTGTCATCTATATAACTTCTGTAAGTCCCTAAAGACAGAAGTTTAATGGCATTCAAGCATACATTAAGTGGCTCTGCAAATGCATACTCCCTTGGTTTCCCTGAACTTCATAAACTTGTGAACTTTATAGTTATTTTTGGGGGTGTTCTTATGTACTTATTTATAATGCATCATCCTTGTCACCTCTCAGTAGTGTAAATCACATCTCAATATGTTAATTATTTCTTAATGTATAGTCTGCAAAATGTCTTCCTCCATTTTTTCTGACCTGCTCCAATCTAGTTTAATTGCTGTCTGGAATTCCAGCCTCCAGTGGCTGTGGGCTCTCCCTTACTAAGCATCCTGTTTTTATTCCTTCCACCTCTCCCTTGTGGTCACAACCCCTTTTTCTTAGAACTTCTGATCTTCTGCCTTAGTTTGATTCCTTGTTTCAGTGGAGCACAAACTCACTCCTCAAATAGCTTCCTGTGACAGGATGTGTGGTAGGTAAAATTTTTGAGACTTGTGACATACAACAGGAAATAGCCCAAATACCCTGAGAGACACATGATGAAAATATTAAGATGAGGTTTATTTGCAGAATTCAAGGCAGAAACGCAACATAGCAGACAGTAGTTGTAGTTACTCAACAGACAGCTGGACTGAAGTTGGAGTAAGATGTTTACTTCCCTATAGCAAGTATAGAGGTGGATCTCTGATGATGTAAAAATTCCCAATCTTGAGTCTTGTTTGGGTCTATTTTCATCAATCTTGTGGGGGGCTTTTAGTGAGATATTTTGTTTTTGTTTTGTTTTATTTTTTGTTTTTAACTCAACCACATCATTTGACTTTTACTATTTATTTGTTGTCTCTCTTAGTTGATTTGTTCCTGGAACCATATGTTGAGTAGACAGGATCTTGGGAAGAGTGGTTCAGTAAGACTTTACATTGGTTTATTAGTTGAAAAAAATCTCCCTTCAGAAGGGAGAAGCCCTCTAGAACAGACCCTGCAGAAGGCAGTGATATAGAGATCAAATTTAATAATATTGCTTTGTTCATATTGTAATGATTGTGATAGATTTCATCTATTTGTGCCTTTATCTGCTCATTTATTTATTCAACAGATATTTCTCGAGTGCTCATTACATGGAGGGTATTATTCTAAATTATCTACACATAGTGGTTAATAGAATGACAACAGAATCTCTTTCATCATAGACTGCTTGTTATACATTCAAGTCCTAGTGATAATAATGCAAGCAATATGCAGATAAAGTTAAAATTGTTAAGGAAATAATTAAACCTCACCGTGAATATAAATGACTGAAGGGCTGAGATATTATTTTCCAAGCCTGGATTAGGTAAAAACAGATCTGGTTAAGTGAAAACATCTGGTTTCTTGGGAGCTCCAAGCTGATGGAAAATCATTCCTGTAGGTGTTTGATTGACACGAGGCTGGAGACTTGATAAAGACAACACCCAGAAGCATAGGATAGTAGTCACTTGGTGAAATAGGAGGTTTATTGTGCAGGTATAAAATCAGAAAACATTAAAGCAGGAATTTCAGGGATAGAAATCAAAGTGAATTAAGATATGATTTAAATTTACTTGGAAAAACATGTTATGTCATACATAGAACTAGAACAATTCCAACAAGTTTTTGACAAAAAAAGGATGTTTAAAATTTTTAAATCTGAAGTTATTTAGCTAGGTTTAGAATGGTCAAAGATTTTCATCAGCTCATATCATGTGTGACATGGACTCATGTCAGTCTGAAATAAGCCAAAGTTGGACATCATTATAAAAGGTCCATGCTCCTGTTTTGCCCACTTTGGAAATTAAAAGCTTAACTCTACAAATTAATAGGATTCCTAAGTCCCAGGAGTCTTATATAGTCTACAAAAACACCTTTTTTTTATGTTGGATTTTAGAAAACCCAAACATGGCCTTGAAAATGACTCAACCTACATTTTATAATGAAAAATATGCAACGTGTGCTTGAATATGCACCACCTCACTACAGATTTAAAGGAAACCTTAAAGAAGCATGAAGAATCTCTTCTCTGGCTGAGTCTAGATTAAACATTTCAATTAATTTATATCGTTCCACAATATTTACACAGCAATTGCTCTGTGTCAGAGACGTTGAACGTCAGAAATGATGTTGAGAAAAAATAGCATTGGACGTTTTGCTTGCAATGTGACATGCTATGTGGGCTTTGATGTTCAGGGTTTTTTATCTTTACTTAGGCACACATTTAAAGACAACTTTGTGGTGCTGTAGCTCTTTGCCTCCCTCAGTGCTTAGTTGGCATCAGTGATGTTTTTCTCCCTGGCTTATTAATAATATAATAATAATAGTTGCTAAATAGAGTTCCCTTTTAAGTTAAACTTCTGAATAACTTTCTTATTTGTTACAGATTTGTCCCGTATACTTTTCTTTTAAAAAAATGTCTTCCTAGACTATCAAAATGTCATGTTTCAAATGCTTCTGAAAATTTTGTTTTGACACTAGAAATCCTCAAATATTTGCAGCATTTTGAATTTTTTATATTATTATTATTATTATTTTAAAGATTTTTATTGGGGAATTGGGAGATGGGAACAGCACCGGGGAACTGGGGGAAGGGGAACAGACACGTTGCTGTCGTTTTGTCCTTCAGTCTAGTTGTGGAGGATGTTGCTTCACTGGCCCAAGTTGGCACCGTCATTGCGCTCTTCTCGGGTGAGGCAGGTCAGTCGCCGGCTTCTGGACAGCCACTCACAGAGGCTGCTGGCAGCTCACACTGGCTGCTGGCTACACACAGCAGCCCATGGCAACCCACTGCAGCAGGAGCTGCAGCCTACATAGTCGCTGGCGACTCACAGCAGCCCAGCTCCGGGTTGAGCTGTTGTTCAGCATCTTAGCTGTAGAGGGCAGTGTCACTGGCCCTCATACGTGGGATCCGAACTGGGGTCCTCTGGCGTCCCAAACCAGCTCTTAACCAACGCACCACTCGGCCGGACCCTGAATTTTAAATGAGTTCAAATTTTGAGATTTCTCTTTCTCTCCTAAAAAGTGCATATCCTTGTTTTTTCCAAACCCAATGAACTTGAGAGCTTTTGACTTTAGACTGGTCAATAGCAAGCTTTTTCATTAGGGCTTTGACTGACCATATCTAGTACATGCTTTCTAAGTGGCACTATGCTAGCTTTTCAGGTTATATGACCACACACATGCATGAGAGATGCAAGGATAGACCAGACTTCCCTTGCCTTCAAGAGATCTACAAGCCAGGAATGAAGCAAACTCTGTACATTAAGGTCCGTAATGCCAGGTCTCATGCAATAAATAATGTAAGTACAGAGTGTTGTGGAAGACCAGGGAAGGAGAAAATTAATTCTAGCCAGAAAGGTCACAGATCAATCTATGGTGTTTACGACACTTAAATTTAGGTTTCAAGGATAGATTTATAGCAAATGCAGAAAGTGTAGGAGGGAAGACCCTGCAGGTGAAGAGAGGAGTATGAATTAAATTGCAGAGGTGGAAAGAGAAGCGGGAACTAAGAAGCGAGGTTTTCCTGGGAGACAAGACAAATTGTGGGAGATACGTTGGAAAGACAGTTTAAGCCATGGGGATACGCTGTTTCCATTACAGATTCTTTCTCATCTCTTAGATTAAATTTTTTGTTTGTCTGTTTGTGTTCTCATGATAAAATTCAAGTTGTATGGTCACTATATTACTTTTCTTCATTCAGCTTAACTTTGTTGTTTACTTATCAAAAGTTTCTTTTGAAATGATCTCTGATCAAATTGTTTCTTTATATTTCACAACCACATATATGGATTCCTTCTATAATTTCTTCCCCAAACGAACAAACTTTTAAATTAATTCCGATTATTTAATTAGTTGCTGAATATTCAAAACAGTGCATTTACTACATAAGGTCGCACCTGTCATTAAGCAGGAACATGTCAATTTTCTGATGACTTTAATAAAAATATCAAAGCTATTATAAACATTCATTGCCATGTAACCTCAATTTTCTTTACATTTTTAATGATCTTGTTTTCTGTAATTTAATGATGGTATATAAGTACTTAAAATTTCAGTCTTTTGGATGTATTTAGTTGGTGTCATAGTAAAAGAAGAAACATTCTAATACATTGCAAAAGATGAAATTTAGGTGAGATATCTTTACTCTTATTTTTAAAATACCCCTGATAATTGTTTTATAATGCCAAGTTTTTATCATATAAATCATGCCAGGAATATGTATGAAGCCTTTATAGACATTTTTATTGCAAACATATGTAGATATAACTATGTGATATGTTCGTGTTTCTATGATTGTTTTAGACTTGGCTTCAGTACAATAAAAAAACTGACAGTCCTCTCTGTCCATTTTATTTTTGGTATCTCAGAAACTTTGAGGCATATAGGATAGGCTAATGATTCTGTCCCTAGTAACTTTAGATTGCCTTTGTCAGTAAATTTTCATTCAACATGATGACATTCTTTACTTCATTTCTCTTCAGTAGCATCAAGATATCACTCAGGAGATTTTTGTTAGCAAAATCTAAAAGAGATTGATAGCATAAGCTCCAAGAATGCCAGAAGCTTTCCAGATGTCCAGAGTTCTATGCAGCCAATATTTTTAACCAATGAATTTCAGTTCCTGCATTGACACTGACAAGTTCTCCCCATTAGATTTATAAAGAAAATCTGTGACCATTAGTTGACAGGGTCACTGAAAATGGCAATGCCTGGCTATGTGGTTTATGTAAAATTTTTGTCTAGCTTCTTATTAAGGGACATTCCAGTTGTTCATATTTTCTGGCAATTTCTTTTGAAATAACACACATTTTATCTAGTTTTTTCAATTTTTTTTAGATTTAGTCATAAACAGTTATTTAATATTTTGTGGTTTTGCTTTTTTCAATTATTCTATGATTGAAGGATAGAAAACTAAAAGATATACATACTTTCTTTTGACTTTTTCTCTAGTAGTATTCTAAATTGGGATTTTTTTTTTTTGCTGGTGCTTTTAGAAGAATGATATTCATCAAATAAATAAACAAATAAACCTCAAAATTGGCATGCTATCATATGTTTAACCCCTTATGGATCTACAGTATCAATTTTCTAAACATATCTGGGAAGCCTAGAGTGTCAACAAGTTTAGTCATCTGTCAAGCATTCAATAAAATGTTACTTTTGTCTCACAGGTTTTCAGTCATTCATCAATCTTAGATAGTTGATATTTTCTTGATTTCAAAATGACTACTAAACTATATGTTTATTCATCAATTGAATTGTGGATTACCTTGAGCTGCACTGTGTCACTATCAAATTCAGCCTTTTAAATGTTGTTGTTACAATCTGTTGTTTCATAGGTAAATGGAAAGGAAAGATATGAATTCTTCTAATCTGCTGAGAATTGTTATAAACTCTATTGCATCATATTGATGCAACAATTTCAGAAATAAACTACATATATAAACTACATAAACTGCAAAGAGTGTGCTATCTCTTAGATATTTGAGCTGGGTAAAATTAGTCTTTGCTACTTTTTTTGTCTTATTTCTTTCTTTCTTTCTTTATTTTTAAATTTTATTGTTAGTTTCAGGTGTACAAAACAATGCAATAGTTATCCTTTTCACCCTCAAAAAGTCACAACCCCCCTCCCCCCTCTCTCCCCTGATATCATGCTTATCTATTACAATTCCATTGAATCCATTCCCATTCTCTACTCCATGTCCCATGACTATATGTATATATAATTATAGTTGACATACTTTATTATTCAACATCAGCTTCAGATACACAGTGCGGTGGTCAGGCTACTTCTTATTTGCACAAGCTATGAAGACAACTTACATTTGGAAAATAGTTGGTATTAAAATATATTGGTTGTTTATAAGAAAGATTTATGTATTTTAATTCTTTAAGATCATTTTTTTTCTCACAGCAGAAGAATGTCATGACCTAATTTAATTTTTCTGTGGAAATTTTTTTCTCGCAGTCCTTTGATACTCACATATTTTTTTCAAATTAAGTATATATGATTCACTGTCTATCACTCCAGTCGGCAGGGCAGATATTGCGCTTCAATTGTGAACAGAGTTCAGCACTCAAATCGGACACTATGTATAGATATGAAAGCCAATTTATCCATTTACTTTCCCTCAAGGTGTCTGCTGGCTCCCAAGGGATAGACATTGTTTAGCCTGGTCCATTCTTTTCCTGGCACTTGGACTGCAGCCAAGAAGCACACACTCCTCCATGGAAGTGAGGTTTGAGGGGCTCCGTCCAAAGCTGGAGTGGGCCCCCACACTCCATTTGCTTGCGAGCATGGGGTGGTCTTTGTATCTTTACCATCATGCACAACTATTTGAAGGAAGCCTGCCGCTCTCTGCCTTCCCATTCGATGATGGATGTTGGTACCTTCCCACTGTGTAAAGTCTTGGGCCTCTCTAAGAACTGTAAAGTTGGGTTCACTTTCCTTATCAGATCCTGATAGGGGAGCAGAGACCCCTCTGGACTCTGATACACTTCTAGTGGCAAGAGTGGATTTACTGTCAGCAGCTCAACTGACCCTGAGGGAGGAGAGCGCAGCAGGACCACTAAAAGGATGGTTCAGTTTCCCAGATTGCCGTATCTGGTGCTCAGGAGAAATTCCCTGTTGCTCTACTGTTTCTGAAACAGCAGGTTTTTTAACAGAAGGATGATCCTTCTGTGATGTGCTCGGTCAGGAAGGCTCCACGCATTAATAAAATATATGTATCCAGACCCATGGTTTCTTCTCTCTACTCAGTACCAGGGCCAGCCTACCCATTTCTGTTTTTCTGTTCCCACATAGTACTGTAATGCCCATCCTTGCTATGTTTGTGATTTGGATCACAAGCATGAACCCTAATTGTACACCCCAAAAAGGGTATGTGAGGGCCAAGGTGCAGAGCAGAGGGCGGGTGATGAACGTCCATCCTTGAAAGCTTCTTGCAAACCCACTCACCTGCTCTTTCTAGCTGTGTACTCTTATGCCATACTCGACCGTTTCCCCTTTTTGTAACAAACGTAGCTAAATATTTAAAAAGTCAACTAAATCATAATAGAATAACAGAGTAATAGGTAATAGTCTGAAAACCAGTCTTTTTAGTTTTATTTGCACTGTACAGATTAAGTTCCTTTATGTTTTAATTCACTTGAGCAAATTTTACCAACAGCCTATGCTCTATGCTGGCATTCTTATATACAGGGGCGACTGGGGAGATGAGAAGCAGTCGCAATTCATCCAGAAAACTTATACAGATAACGTTAGATTTCTGTGTGTGCTTCCAGAAGGATAAAGATAAAGGTAGAAAAAGCAATCAACTCTACCTTGGTTTCAGAGGTTGGTAAGAAAAACTGTTTGGGGGCTTTAAATGCATTCTAAATCCAAAGGAGGAATAATACTCGTCATATGATTTAGATAAAATTATAAACAGATTTGTCAAGGGAAAAAAAGAAAAAAGAAATCAAGTTACCTTTCTTTCAAACTGCATGTTTATTTTGGTGTGTGTGTGTGTGTGTGTGTGTGTGTGTGTGTGTGTCTCTGATATGTGTTTCTACACCTATTCAACTCATTGCATTTTATTTTGGTTTGCGTATGTTGTGAATGTCTGCATGTGTGTATATGTTTAAGTATATTTCTGCACTTATTAAACCCCTATTATGCTGTAATTGTTTTCATTCTATTTCCCTCACTCATCTCCTTGTACCAGCACCTAACAAAGCACCAGTAATAAACATTAAATACATGGTTTCTTGAGAAAATAAAATATGAAACTCTTCAATCCCTCTTCTATAATATTAAGACCTTTATTCTTCAGTTACAGTTAATGAAAATCTCAAAGAAAAATCTTACTTGTAGCTAGCTATTTGGTTAAGGAAGCATTTCAGTTTGTATGTTTCCCTTATAAATTAATGGCTTTATAGCTCTACTAGGCTTCAAAACCAGTGGTGGGAAAGGGTGATAAAATTAATTCTAAACATTGCATTTGTGTGTCCGTTTTAATATGGTGGTAGATGTGGAAAATATACAGCACTCATTAAAACAATCTTGGCGGTAGAGTGACTCCACACATGTACATTTTGCAGTAAATATCAAAATTACAAAAGACAAATATTTGAAATTCCTATTTTTGAAAAGCTGAATAGCTCAAAAATAGCAATCTGGTAGGACTGCACCAAAAAATCCAGCTGGTGACTGATAGATCCAGTGAGCAAGTGTAAACAGCACTATTTAGCAAGAAACAGCACAGATATTTCTCTAGGTGTGTCTGTGCTCGCAGGGAATATGTGTCTAGATTTGCCTTTTCAATTCTGATGTGCCCATTTCTAAACCTGTTATGCATTTATGGACCCCATTTTGTTCTCTCCTCCCACTCTGTTGAATCTGCCTTCTTTGTGGCCATTAGTTTTATTTCAGATTCTGTTAGTGTAATTCCTGAATCATGTCTTGCCCTAAACCAGGACTAGACTAAATAGTTCTGGAAAACACCAATTTATATATGCAACATATATGCAACAGAATATTACTTGGCCAGAAGAAAAGATGAAATACTACCATTTGTGACAACATAGATGGATCTTGAGGTTATGCTAAGCAAAATAAGTCAGACAGAAAAAGTTGAGAACCACATGCTTTCACTCATATGTGGGATATAAAACTGAAAGCAGCAAACAAACAACACAAACAAAACCTCATAGACACAGACAGCAGTTTAGTGGTTACCACAGGGTAAGGGGGGCAGGGGGAGGTAGAATAGGGTACAGGGGATCAGATAGATGGTGACAGAAAGAGATTTGACTTTGGGTGGTGAACACACAATGAAATATATAGATGATATATTATAGAATTTTACACTTGAAATATTTTTAATTTTATTAACCAATGTCAAATTTATTGGGATAAATTTAATATAAAAAATCATGGTCCATTCATGCTTCAACTTTTTACAATTAACATGAACAGTAATAATCAAAACTGTTCTAAGTCACTTAAAGTTCAATGTAAATGAGATATCTGCTAGCAGATATTGATGTTCAAAAGATAGGGAGAAGAACTAGATGCAAAAGAAGATTGTTAAGTAGCTGGTGAAGGTAGAGAGTGGGGATTCACTGGTCAAAGGCAAATTTGATCTACTCAATTCTTTTACCCAGAGCAAGACCAATTCTGTGTGAAGCATCGTTGCTTGCTTGGTTACTCTTTGTGACCATTACTCTATACTGAATTATTAAACTTTGGATATAGACATTTTTCTGAATTGGGCTATTACTTAAGTAATTTATTGGACGAAGCAGGTTTCGTAAGGAAGAAAACAATGAATATCAGGCTTTGCTTTTCCTAAACCTGATTCAGGTATCATCACAGTTTCTTTGAGGATGAGAAGCGACATGAGGTCAGATCCTTGAGAACCATTTTCCACTAGAGTTCTCAAAAGAATTCCAAATGCAGACAAATTTAATTTTGTGCAAACATTTTTATAAACATATGTATTTATGTTCATCTATTTAAACCAAAATAAACAATTGTAATGTATGAGTGTCTGCCACAGGAAGATTTTGTGACTTTGGAAGCTCTGGTGAATAAAATTAGACTAGAAGAGGAAGGCTTGTTTATTTCTCAATCCCAATTAATCTCTGGACCTAAGAAACTGGTTGTGTATGATTCAGGAACTTGAGAAAAGTGGCAACAATGAAATATGCCACTATTCCCACTGCCATCCTAAAATCATCAACCGCTCTACAGCTGTAAGATTCTTTAAATTTTGTGTTGCTTTGTTCTTTGCATTCCAGGAAAAATCATGTTAAACCAACAAGACAGCTCATTACCATGATTGATAACTGTCACTCTGAGCCTTGACAAATATCTGTATGACTAAACCCAGAAGCTATTTATCAAACATTGGTTTTCTATTATTAAACAAAAACAAATGGAATTATTAACATTGCCTCTGGAGTCATTTTAATATGTTATGCATTTTGTATTCCCAAAATAGGGTTTAGCTCCATAACCATACTTATGTTTTGCTGAAAATAGTAGAAATTTAAGTATGATTTTATTAGCACCTGAAGTCAAAGAAATTATAATGGATTTAAAACTGCATGTCTTACATCAGCTTGGCATAATAGCCACAGGAAACTAAATTTCTCAGCAGAGTTGAAGAAAGTCCAAGAGAACTCAAATTAATAGCAATCAATTGAACATAAATTAGGAGTTTTTACTAGTTTTCCCTTTTATTTTCCTCACCTCCTCCCTTCACTCATTCCTTCCTTCTTTTCTCCCTTCCTCTCTTTGTTCCTCCTTTAGAGGTTTGATTTGATCCAGCCCTTTATCCTTATTTCCAAATAATTAATAAGGTACATTTAGCAAGGAGAATTAAGTAAAAATAGAAACTGTAATTATAGAATATTGATTTGCCAGAAGAAAGTTTTTACTGTCTCCTATAGAGATAAATTCAGCTCCTTTGGCTACATCCAAATATAGATGACTTAATTCAAAATTGACTTCCGATCATTGTCTAGTCTGCAGAAAGGCTTTGTAGAGTGTTATTTATTATGAAAAAGAGTCACATAAAAGGAGGCAAACATCTATTAACTGCACTTGTGTTTGCCTCACTAGCCACATCAGTCACCCACCCTCATAGTTTGCCCATGTAAGAAATGTTGACGGAGTAAAGATATTCTCTAATGTTGGACAGAGAAAAGAGCACTAACTTGAGATGGAAACATTTAGTTTGTTCTCCCAGCTGTGATAGTAATAGGATACATGAGGTGTAATTCAATGAACTTTCTTTGGCTGCTTTCCTCATTTCAAAAAATGAAAGGGTTAAAAAGAGATTTTATTTTCAGTGATTTCTGGCTCAAAAACTCTGAGTCTATGAAGGGTGCATTGCTAATATTTCTTGTTGTATTTTCCAAAAATAGGGCTGGGCCTGAAAATTCCCCATTTATAAATGAACTTTGTTTTGGATGTATAAAAGGGGTTGGACTATAGTGTCAATTACCTACCAGTGCATTTTCCAGAACCCTTAATCTTTTCCTAATTCTACTTTGTCGTAAATGGTATCCTGACCCTAAAATGAATGGAAATATTTTAATATAGAAATATGTATTGCAATTATGATATATCTAAGCAACACAGGATATGTCTGGTGAGTCAGTTTTTGGAAAATATTTTAGCTATATTGACATATCATAACTTTTGGACTTAATGCCATCACTTATTTCAATCCTAGTCTATATTCTATGAAGAAATAATCATGATGTTTATACAATTTAGATTACATTTACAACAGATAAGCCCCTTTACAAAAGTCTTTCAAGTTGTTTACTTATTTTGGTATGTTTCTTTAACATAAAACTATATTAAATTTAAAAAAAAAAAACTTTAATTTTCTATTTTTACTTTTTCCAAAATATTGCTGCATACGTTTACTTTATAAGCTAAACTTGACAATGTTTTGGTATTTTGGTGCAGTTTAAAAATAAATGAGATTTATTGAGCTATCCTATTCTTCAAATATATAGGGCATCTCAAACATTCTTATACTTTATGTGCATCTCTGCTTCAAAACCTGCATATGTAAAGTCACTCTTTCTCTAAAATTGTGATTTAATGGGTGTGGGAAAGGTCTGTATTTATTAACATGAAAGTGCAAATGAACAAATATAAAACACATGGTTATGTTTTATCCCTCCCCATTGAGTTTGAAGCCCAATGTGAGTTAGCATAGTAAAAACATGAGAAACATACCAATTGAAATTCTTTCTTTTTTTTTAACGTTTAAGATTTTTATTAAAAATGTAGCTAACATACAACATTGCATTAGTTTCAGGTGTACACCATAGTTATTCAACATTTATATACCTAAAGAAGTGATCCCTGTGCTGTACATTACATCCCCATGACTGATTTGTTTTATACTTGGAAATTTGGACTTCTCATTCCTGTTTGCCTTTTGCCCCTTTTTAAATTTTTCAATTACAGTTGACATTCAATATTATTTTATATTAACTTCAGGGGTACAACATAGTGGTTAGACATTTATATAATTTATGTAGTGATTCCCCTGACTGGTCTAGAACCTACTTGGTGCTATACATAGTTTTTACCATATTATTTACTATATTCCCTGTGCTTTACATCCCCATGATTATTTTGTAACAACCAATTTGTACTTCTTAAACCCTTCCCCTTTTTTCACCCATACTCCTAACCCCCCTCCCACCTGGCAACCATCAAAATGTTCTCTGTATCTATGAGTTTGTTTCTGTTTTGTTCTTTTTGTTTAGATTTCATATATGAGTGAAATCACATTGTATCTGTCTTTCCCTGTCTGATACTTCATTCAGCACAATACCCTCCAGGTCCATCCATGCTGCTGCAGATGGCAGGAACACATTCTCTTCCCTGGCCCAGCAATATTCCATTGAATATATGCACCACCTACTTGTTATCCATTCATCCTTTGACAGACACCCAGGCTGCCTCCACATCTTGGCCATTGTAAACAATGTTGCAATGAACATATGGATTCACATGTCCCCTCGAAGTAGCATTTTGGGTTTCTTTGGATAAAACCCTGAAGTGGGATTACTGATCCTTTATTGTCTATTCTTATAGCCTTTGTTTTAACATTTATTTTGTCTGGTATAAGTATTTCTAGTTCAACTTGTTTTGTTTGTTTGTTTTCATTTTCATGAAAGATCATTTTTCATGCTTTACTTTCTGTCTCTGTGTGCCTGTCAAACTGAAGTGAGTCTCAGGTAGGCAGCATACATAAGGATTTTGTTTTCTTATCCATTCAGCCCTCCTATATCTTTTGATTAGAGTATTTAATCAATTTACATTGAAAGTAATTGTTGACAGATATATAACTATTGCCATTTTATTATTTGTAATTTTTTACTTTTATTTTTATTATATTTTGCATCTTAAAGAAGTGACTAACATTCCTTGTAATACTGTTTCTGTGGTGATGGACTCCTTTAGCTTTTTCTCGACTTGGAAGCTCTTTATCTTTCCTTTGATTCTAAAAGATAGTTTTGTTGGGTAGAGTAATCTTATTTATAGGTCCTTGCTTTTCATCCTTTTGAATATTTCCTGCCAATCCTTTCTGGCCTGCAAAGTTTCTGTTGAGAAATCAGCTGATGGTCTTAGAGGTACTCATTTGTAGGTAATTAACTGCTTTTCTCTTGCTGCTTTTAAGATTTTTTCTTTGTCTTTAACCTTTGATATTTTAATTATGATGTGTCTTGGTGTGGTCCTCTTTGGGTTCATCTTGTTTGGGACCCTCCATGCTTCCTGGGCTTGTATATCTATTTCCTTTGCCAGGTTAGGGAAGTTTTCAGTCATTATTTCTTCACATAGGTTCTCAATCCCTTGCTTATTCTCTTCTCCTTCTGGTACCCCTATGATGCAAATATTGTTATGTTAGATGTTGTCCCAGAGTCCTCTTAAACTCTTCTCATTTTTTTATTGTTTTTGTTTTTGCTGTTCTGATTAGGTTTTTTCTTCTACCCAGTCTTCCAAATCGCTAATTTGATCCTCTGCTTCTTGTAGTCCACTGGTGATTCCTTCTAGTGTGTTCTTCATTTCAGTTATTGTAGTCTTCACTTCTGACTGGTTCTTTTTTATGGTTTCTATGTCCTTTTTTTATGCTATCTCTTTTTTGAAGTTCTCACTATGTTCCTTGATAATCCTTATAAGCATTGTTTTGAACTTTGTCTCTGTTAGTTTGCTTGCCTCCATTTCGTTTAGTTCTTTTTCTGGAGTTTTCTTCTGTTATTTGGGATCATTTCTTTGTTTCCTTATTTTGGCTGACTCTGTGTTTGTTTCTATGTGTTAGGTGGATCTGCTGTATCTTCCACTTTTGGCTGAGTGGCCTCATGTAATAGGTGCCCTGTGGGTCCCTTGCACAGCCTCCTTAGTTACCTGTTCTGGGTGTTCCTAGAGTGTCCCTTGTGTGGGTTGTGTGTGCCCTCCTGTTATAGGTGAGATTTGATTGATGTTGGCATGTCAGTTGGTGGGGTTGACCTTCAGGCTGACTGGCTGTGAGGTTTGGCCATGTCCACAGCTTCTCAGATGCTGTGTGTGGGGGCTTAGTGGGATGTGTCCCAGTAGGCTCTGGTGCCTTTTGAGACCATCCTTGGGTGTGTCACTTGTGGGGCTAACTGGTGGTACTCTACTGTGGTCCAAAGCAAACCTCCAAGTATGTTGGTTCTAGAGCCTCTTGGGAGGGACTTCATTGCAGGCCCAGGTCACCCACTGCCTGTGACTCTCCTGGGGCTACCTGGTAGGAGCTACAGAGTGATCCAAGTTGTTTGCTGCCTGTGCTAAACCTGGAAACTTGTGGGGGTGGCTATACTGTGAACCAAGGCCATCTGCTATCAGTACCAGGCCTGGGGTAGCTCCGCAAAAAGCCAGGACACCCCAAGGCCTGCTTCTACCTGCTGGCTCCCTTAAGGTTTACCCTTTGATAGAGCCTAATGGAGTACGCAAGTTGAGTGAGTGTCTCAGGGAGTCACTAGAGTGGGAATAGTTGTAGTCACCAGTTAATGCAAATTCTGGTGTGGTGCTAGCACTGAGTCTGGAGCCACTCAGCAAAAGTTTCAAAGCACACTGAAACCCGTTGCCTCCCACCTGGAGCCTGCGGGGCTCCAGGTTCTGATATTTTACCAAGAAAGAGTGCAGTGCAGGTAGGGATGGCTGTTCTCTAAGAAAGTGCCTTCAGGGAGTTAGGAAGGGCAGGATCTCAGTGATCGAGCAGGGTAGAGCAGTGGAGCTTACCAGACCAATCAGAATCAGATTTGGCTGTGTGGGGCAGGTCTCAACACAGAAAATATGGTGCCCATCTGATGGCTGCGGGGGAAAAGGTTCCCTCACAGTGAAAATGGTGATGGTCCTCTAGCCCTCATCCCAAAGCCACGCACCTCAGTCTGGCTCCGATATCCCCTGAGTCACCGTCCCTCCACCAGAGCCCAGGGTGAGTACCTGTGAGTGAGTGAGTCTTTGCACAGGCCCTTTAAGGGGATGTCTAGGTTTCCCGCAGCCTTCTGTCCTACTCAAATGGTCAGTATCCCCACAGTTTTTCACAGCCAGAAGTTGTGAGGGCTCCTTTTCCTGGTACTAGTACTGTGGGCTGGGGAGCCTGGTGTGGGGCTGGCATCCCTGGGATTTTTGGGAGCACCTCTGCAGGTAAGGTATCCCTCCTGATACTCAAATGCCACACAGAGGTTTGGGGATTCTTCTGCATCGCCGCCCCTCTTACCATTTTTGACATGGCTTGTTTACATTTTAGTTATAGAGCTTCTGTTCAGCTAGACTTCAGATGATTCTCCAAGTTGGTTGTTCTATAATTAAGTTGTAATTTTAATGTGTTCATGGAA
>NW_017732219.1:600378-603760 GCF_001890085.2 Hipposideros armiger
ACACTTTTTGTGATGTCTGGAATATAAAAGAGCAGGAGAATGTGCTTTCCTGATTTTGTGCAGCATTCAAGATATTGATGACGTTTGTTATCAAGTCTGCACACATGTGAATGCATAGACTAGACAGAGGCTTTTTTAGGTGAAATATTTTGTTTCCCGTTACTTCCGTAAGAGCAGCTTCAGGAGCCTAGCTTCAGAGTGTATCACTGCTAATATTTTTATTTCAAAACTGAAGCCCCACACAGGCAATGTTGTCCTGTCTCTTTCCAGGTGCAGGCTTCCACAGCTTTGCTAAAACTGGTGGTGATAGGGAGGGGGACGTGTGCAAAGACTAGCTCGCCTCCTGAGCAGAATTGCCATGTTCCTCTGCAGTGACCCAGAGACCAAATCCCTGTCTCCCCACTCTGTTTGCTGGATTATAATAATATATATTTTTAAAATTCTATACATTTTTTGGTTCTGATATTAAGACATAGGTACTTTTAATGATCCAATTCCATTTTATAGAAAATTCTGATACCATTTTTCTCTTTCATTCATTGAAAAGCTAGCTCTAAGAGATACAATATAAAAATTTTGTGTACAATGAGGTATGTTGATATTTTATAAGAGTAGCATCTTAAAGATATTCATTTTCCCATCAGAAATATATAATCGGATACACTTTTCTATTTTAAATATTTATTACTCATTTAAGATTAAATTAATTATTTAACATGCACATATTTATATATTCAAGGACATACATTGTCTTCTTGTTTATGATGGTGAAAGCATAAAATAAACTAAATGAGCATTAATGAGGGATTAGCTACAAAAATAGTGTAATAATTCATTTGATGAAATATTGTGTAGTTATTAAAAGTATGTCATTCAATAATATTTTTAAAATGAACAATTATAACTCTATTGTTAAATTTTATTTTATTTTATATTTTATTAGATTTATTGTGGTGACATTAGTTAGTAAAATAATGTTTCAAGTGTACAATTCTATAATACATCATCTGTATATTGCATTGTGTTCACCACCCAAATTTTAAAAAGCATGTTATTTTGAGTAGCATTATCTCAATTTACTTAGATTTATTATTACTAGTTATTGCTTAAGCTTTAAATAAGATACACAATTTAGAGTATAGACATGTTAGCTGGTCTATCACAATGGAATGAATTTCTCCTTCAGCTACTTTCTCATAATATTAAATTTATTATATTTTTTATATTGTGATTATGCATTTTTCTCCATCTCTATTAAGTAATAATTTATAAAAAACATTGTGTTTAAATATTTTATCCATCATACCAAATAGTGTCTAAAAATAGTACTCAGTAGAGGTAAATGAAGGAGGTTCAAATATTTATTATCAGGAAGGCTCTAAAATGAGAAGATAAAGATAGAGAACAATGGAAACATAAATGGATAGTCTTCTCAAATATTTCAAATTTAGTGAAGAAATTAAAAATAAAAGTAATTCAAATCAGTGCAATGTATGAAAATTCTAAATAAGAACTTTCTACTTCCTTTCATATCATATTGGATTATATAAATACTGATATTAATAAAATATTTTAGTTTACCAAGGAGTGACTTCCTAATGCTAAAAGAAACAATCCCTAGCCCATTTATTGCATTTTCTTTCATAAATGTATTTGGATTTTATAGTGTTACTTATCTTATTCTTTTATGCTTCATCTTTACTGTATCATCAGAGCTTTCCAAACACTCACTAATATCAGTATTTTACTAGATCCCTATTTTCTTAAGGAGTTCCTCTCCAAGGTCCTCCATCAACTGCTTTCTTTCACTGCTTTGCTGATGGATACTTCTGATCTCTCGATGTCATGTTTAACTCTTTCGTGGTTTAGTTTCTTATTCAAAAGACATCCAAGTAGAATTTCTAAAAGTGTATTTAAAAATAAAATTATATTATCCAGGTAATGGGTTCAAGTTTGCCATCTACAATTGTGTTTGACCTCATAAGGTGAGCTTGGGTGAATCTTTTATTGAAAGAGTGAAACATTATGAAGCAATTAGTTCTACTTCCAGCTACCCGATTCAATCTGCATGTAACCATTTGATGTAAACTAACAGCCTATGTCACATAGTGATTAAGTCCAGTGCCTGAGAAATCAAACCAGCTGAATCATAAACTAGCTCTATAATAGTTTGATCCTGAGCAAATGACATAAAACCTCATTGCCTTGGTTTCATCACCTGTAAAAAGTAGATGATAGTATTTTTCTCATATTGTTGTTGTGAGGATTTAATTAATTAATATATGGGAAATGTTTAGAATAGAATGTAGTATAATAAGTCATTACCTTATAGGGTAGTTGCAAAGTTTAGGTGAATGTATTTAAAAAATGGAAACTTCAAATATTGCCTAATATAGTACTATAAAAAGGTTAGAAATTCAGAGTAGTAGTAGTAGTAGTAGAAGAAGAAGAAATACACTGCTGTCTGCCAAAGTGTGACAGCAATACAGCCAAACTATAACTGGATCAAGTAACTTCTGTTTTCCTGCTTAAAAATCAAATTGAAAATACTGATAAAGTAACAATAAAAATACTTTTATTGATTTCCACAATTGCTGTATATTGTATTTGTATCAGTCTAGGTGAGTTTGTGGCAGTAAAGCAAATTACTAATATCATGATCATCTTGACATACAAATAAATTCTGACAAAATTTGATTTCCAGTAATAGGAGAGTCAGCACGATGCATCAATGCCTAAGTTATTATGTCATGAATGAAGAAATCCACTGGTAATAACTGCCTGGTGCCAAAAATGTAATGCTGAAACCGAGACATTGCTTCTTAATTAAATATTGGCAATATTGTTTGGTACACTTTTACAAATATTGTGTTGTGATCTACTTTCAGTTTAGTAAGACATTTATTATTTAACTTGAATTTCCAAATCAATAAATCATAAAATATCAAAATGAATCTACAACCAAGGCCTTGATACAAGATCAATAGCACTCACTTTTTTGAGATGTGGACAAATGGGTTACAAGCGTGCTAGACTTTTAAATAACGAGATTGAAAGAGGTTCCAAGCCTCAGTGTACATTACTCCTATTTGATCTTAGATGCGTGGAGCTATTTGGAAAATTTCATGTGCACTTTCTAAGTATTCAGTTAATATAAAATTCTGTATTACATATGTTTACAGACCTATTAACCACTTAGTATCAGACAAACTTAAACTTAAAAATAAGACTAACTTTAGCAACATAGACTGTTTTACTACTTGAATTAAAAAAAATGAGCAGTATTGGTTAAGAGCTCACTTAAGAGTGCGAGCTCTGAGCAACAGTGGTTCGAGTCCAGCCCAAGCTGAGCTGCCATTGAGCTGCCAACAGGTGGCAGGAT
>NW_017732219.1:603966-614107 GCF_001890085.2 Hipposideros armiger
TGGGAACTATTCTACTCTTTTTTTTTATGTGTTTGACTATTTTACAGACGTCATGTAAGTGGCATGTTCGCATAATGTCCTCCAGGTTCATCCACAGTATTGCATATGTCAGAATGTTCTTCCTTTTAAGTCTGAATAATAGTCCATTGTATGCATATACCATATTTTCTTCATATTCATCCGTCAGTGGACATTTAAGTTGTTTCCATATCTTTCCTATTGTCAGTAATGTTACAATGAACATGGGAGTGTGGATATCCCTTTGAGAATCTGATTTAAATTCTTTAGATATACACCCAGAAGTGGGATTGTTAGATCATATGGTGGTTCTATATTTAATTTTTGAGGAAACTCAATACTTTCCATAGCAGCTGCCACATTTAAATCCCCATCACCAGTGTAAAGGTTTTCAGTTTCTCCATGTCCTCACCTGCACTTATTTATCTATCTATCTTATCTATCTATCTATCTATCTATCTATCTTCTAATTTTTTATGAATACTCATTCTAGCCAATATGAAGTGATATTTTGGTTTTGATTTCTATTTCTCCAATGATTGATATTGAGCATCTTTTCATATATTTGTTGGCCATTTGTATGTCTTCTTGGCAGAAGTGTCTGTTCAAGTTCTCTGCCCATTTTTTAATTAGGTTGTTTGTTTTTTGGTTGTTGAGTTATATGAGTTCTTTATATATTTTGAATATTATCCCCTTCCTGGAGGTATTGTTTGCAAATATCTTTTCCCATTCAGTTGGTTGCCTCTTTGTTTTGTTGATGGTTTGTTCTGCTGTGCAAAAGCTTTTTAGTTTGATATAGTCCCATTTATTTATTTTTGCTTTACTTCCCTTACGTTTGGGGTCAAATTCATAAAATCCTCTGTAAGACCAATGTCCATAGGTTTAGTACCTATGTTTTTTTCTATGCATTTTATTGTTTCAGGTTTTATATTTAGGTGTGTGATACATTTTGAGTTAACTTTGGTGTATGGGGACAAATAGCAGTCTAGTTTCATTCTTTTGCACATGGCTTTCCTGTTTTCTGAGCACCATTTATTGAAGATGTTTTCTTATCTCTATTGTATGTTTTTGGCTGCTTTGTTGAAAATTATATATATATATATATATTTATATATATATATATATATTTTAATAAGTTTATTTCTTTGTTCTCAATTCTATTCTATTGGTTTGTGTTTCTTATTTTCTGCCATACCATGCTGTTTTAATTATTGTCATTTTGTAGTATAATTTGAAATCAGGGGATGTGATACCTCCAGCCTTGTTCTTTTTTTTTAGGATTGCTTTGGCTATCTGGGGTCTTTTGTGGTTCCGTACAAATCTGATTATATTTTTCTTTTATTTCTTGAAAAAGCACCACTGGGGTTTTTCTTTGGATTTCATTAAACCTGTATATTGCTATAGGTAATCCTATGTTTCTTTATTCTGGAAATTATGGAAGACTCAATCCTGTACCTCAGTGCAAAATCTCTCTTTTTATAACAAAGAAATGGAAGCCCTGAGACATGAAGGTCTCTTTCTCTTTCAGATGGAAAATTCTAAGAGATGGGGTTCACTGGGACCTTGTTTTTCTAGTACTTAGACTTTACAGGTCATGGATGCCTACATATAAAGAAACATCAGAGGGGGAAAAGAGCAACCCAATGGGAGGATGATCCCCAACAACAGAGACGTCCTAGCTTAATGCCCTAAAATCACAGACTAGAAGGAAACCCACTCTTTGGCCTGACTCCAGTGGAAGGAAAGCATCAGACTCCATAGACAAGACAATAAGGGAAACCACAGCAGCAGGAAGTGTGACATTGTTTTAGTTGTAACTGCTCAGTTGGATAAGGTTTGGGGAATCAATCAAACTGCTGTTCAAAACTTTAAAGACACAGAACCTTCTGCTGAATTTGGCCCCAATGTCAGTGCTGAAAAGGAATAAGAAGAGAACTTGGACTACAAGCTGAGCCCTGGCATGCAGTAAGAATTCTGGTTTGTCAGGTGGACTTCTGGCCAGCTGCTAAGTCTCTATAAGCAAGGACAACAAACCCTGTCCTGAAATTTATCTTCCACAACTTCTTCTGTTATACCACTAACCCAAAATTTGTAATTGCACCAGGCAAAATTGCCCTCCACCAAGTTCACAATCTACCTTTTAAATCAAACATGAATCGAATTCCTGACTTTAATATCCTGAACACGTGTGCTCCTGGAGCTTCGCCTCCTGCTGTCTGCCCACATTGCATTTGGTCTGTGTCCTGTCTCCTCAGCTGAGTAATAAAACAAATTCATGGATAACCCCATCTAACTATCATTCACTCTTACTTAGACTTTCAGTCCCTTTTTATCTCTTAATCTGCATTATATTTCATGTCTGGCTTTCATCTTAAAAGCTTTTTAAAAATACTATATATGAAAAAATTTTATATAATGATATATTTACCAAAACATGGTAAAGGAATAATCTTAGTGTCATTGGAGAAGTTTCATGATAAATAATGAATTGGAAACTAATTAAGAGATATAGCTTCTATTGGGAAATAATGCCATAGTTAATTCTATTTTTTTGTCATCAAAAATGCATTTTAAAGTAGCATCTATATAATTTTAATTGTTTTAAGTAGTAGGGATGCCTTCAAGTTATTGGCATATATTATTCAATTTAACTCAGTTTGAGCTTAATGTTTCATATAGTATGCATTAAAATTATAGTTCAGTGATATAATGCTTTTTATCTTTCTTTTTGTGTGATACTGTGAAAGTTCAAAGTGGTTAATGAACAGATTATTATCCTATAAAAGGATAATACTGTATGTGTTATTTTTATTTGTTGATGATTTTTAAAATTCATGTCCAACTTCTAAAGTTTTTTTATAAGTGAAAATGTGCATCACCATAAGAAAAATAACCCATTCAAATTCAAATCTTAGGTTACATTCTCAAGATAGAAACAGATGAAGTGAAAATTTGATAGAAACTTATATAAAGTGAAATAAAGTTGAAAGTTTATCAAAGTTGAATTTTATCAATTATCAACTTAATCAGGCTCTTTTGTCTGGAATCAAAACATATGTTTGCATAGTGGAATCTAAAGATGTTTATTCTAAACCTTCCATTTTAGAGATGAAAGAACTGAGATCAGATTATTTTGCTAAACCATTGTTCATCAATTAGGAGAATTTGTATTAGAAGGCATAAGAAATGTAGTAAAGTTTGAATTTTGTTTATCTATAGCACATTTCTGCCCTGATGGATTGGATTGCAGTGAATCTGGCAAAATAAATAGGTTTCCAAATCTTTTATTTCTGTAACAATTACTAAAACCAATGCTGGCCTAAATCACTGTAGCATTTAACCACAGCAACACAAAAGGAATAAAACCTTAAATCACAGTACTTATACACAAATAACACTTTTCTCTATTAGCTAATATCATTTAAACAATAATGGCCACAGCTATTGCTACATCATAACTGTACACACTTTACACCATTATGCATGTGGATTCATGAGCACTCTTGCAAATAAATGTTACAGTGTCACGTGGCATCATCATGCCTCTGAGTTTGCAAAAAAAATCAATAATCAAGGCCACATAGTCCCACACAATATGAACTGCTATAACAAGATCTAGAGCTAATTATAATTACTGTTCCAAAGATACCACCTAAACATAGTCTTTGATTTTACAAAAATGTGTTTTCTTCATTAAAACCGAGAGTATCCTCTGCACACTTAGCAGGGCTTGATGTGTCAGGGTTACCAACATGCTAGTAATTGATTTATTGCATTATTTTGCACTAGCATTAAGAGTTCTCATGGCACTTTTGATTTGAAGCAGCCCCTTTGATTTCTGCAACAGACAGCAAAGTAGCATCGCTGTCATAACTGTTGACAGGAGGGGACATTGAACCTTTTGCCTGAATCAAGAGACATCATAAAGGCTTCATTGTTAACTTATTAACATTAGTTAATCAAAAATATTTTCTGATACAAACTCATATTTTTTTCAGATTTACTTATTCAAGAGATATGTCTTAAATACTATTATGTACTAAGCTCCATAATAGGTACTGGGATCCCCAAAATGTATAAGCAGTCTTCCCTTTGTGTGCTGTGTTTGTTGCCTAGTGGAAACATAAGAGATGTCAAACAAGATGTTCTGTGAACATATGGAAATGAGTTTCTGGAAGAGAAGCGATTGAGGCCAGTCTTTAATCTGAAGTTCAGCTGGGTGAAGGAGAATATTTCTGATATCCATAACAGAATCTGTAAAGAGCAGGATGTGAAATAGCACTATATATTAGGAGAGTACTAATCTATTGAGGCAACATAAAGTAGACAAAATTCATCAAGGGATGTACCTGGAAATATAGATAGGGGTGGATTCAAAAAGAGAATTAGAGATAGTGCTGAGGACAAAATCTAATTTGCATTTTTGAAAGACAAATATGGTTTTATGTATACGGGGTGAATGGTAGGTGGTTATGACAGGTGATGGGGAGATTATTAAATTTTATAACACTATAATCCTGGTGAGAATCAATAAAATTTTGAAGAAAAGTAGTGGCAGAATGAAGAGAACAAACATATTTTATCAAGGTTTAATCAATGAAGGAGACTGGACTAGATGTAAATGATAAATGACTTAAAAAAAAAAAAAAGGTCTGGAATGTAACCAAGAAGTTGGCTGTACCTTGGTCTAGTTACTTGTAGTTTTGTTATTTAAGGAGTTGGAAAATATAACTGATGGTCCAATCAAATATGAGTGAGGTTGTCAAGTTAGGCATATAGAGTGAGAGTCAAAAGTTGAGATGCTTGAACCTTTAATAGGAAGGGAGAGGAAAAGGAGTGTGTAAAGAAAACTAAGAAAGGGGAGAACTGAGAATAAATGATGTTGAAAAATCCAACCATAGTTAGAGGCAACTTAAGAAAATGATTTGTTTCAACCACCTAAATGCCCCAGAGAAGACAGGTAAATATGAGAAGCACTTCTCACTCTTGGCAGGAAAGATCAGTGAACAGGAAACCATTTTGGAAAGCTAAAGGATGTAGTTGTAAGCCTAAAATGTGCTCATAGGAAGTACTAAGCTCATTGGAAGGCAAGGTTTCAATAAAGGAAAGAGACTGATAGAAATGTTCTGTGAACATGTGCCAATGAGTGAGTTTTCCGGTAGCAAATCCAGCAGTACACTGGATTATGGGAAGTGGCTGGGGAGCAGGCAATCATGGAAGAAACCGGAAGAAGGTGTTTTACACGGATTGCTTAATTTACACTTTGCAAACCTTTTGTAGACTTTTGTTATATGTTTCTAATTCTTAGATGAGATGCTCAGAGTTGTTACCCCAAAATTAATTGTCAGAGTTCTAATTTTTATTGGATTGTGGATAAAATAATTTTCCTAGAGGGGAGATTTGGAGAAGCTGAAGAGTTAAATTTTAGAATGAAAAAAACAGATGGCTATCAGGTGGTGAACAGTCTTGAGGGAGTTCAGAACGCACACATTGACTCGTGACAAAATACTGAAGGAGCTGGCGAGAGCAGTGACACATTCAAAATTCTGTAACTAGAAGATTAATCTGTGGTAAGGGGGAAGTTATTTGGAAAGCATTAAGACTGAATATTGTTTCAATTTGTACAACAAATTACCACAATTAGAAGGAAACTATAGACTCTTACCCCTTCTTTATGAAGTTGAATAATTTTAAAACAACAACCATTTTAAAGTGGGCTCCCTATGTGCCAGTTATTATGCTAAGCAATCTATACGCATTAACTCATAAATGAGTTCCATGAGATCATGGCTATTTATGCTCCCATTTTGGATTTGAAATAGCAGAAGCTTGAGTGTTTAAGTGAATTGCCAAAAATTTGCTAATTTGGAAGTAACAGAAAAGCCCAATTTCAGTCAAAGCATAAAATTTCACACAAAAAGGGATTTAGAGTCTCAAATCATTGAAATTCTTGGAGGTTGGGCTTCATCCAGGTTTGATCAAGAGTCCCCATTTTTTTTTTCCCCTGGAATTTCCAAGTTTGTGACTTCTTTCATGTAACTATGTCTAGTTACATTTCCCCCAAGGTTTTGAAGTGGCTATAGTAGCATCCAGAGTAAAAGAGAAAGAGAGAATTTTCTAAAAAGTCTCAGCAACATCTCCTCTGGTTTTATTGACTTGAAATGGGTTACATTTACACTCCCTACTCAATCACTATCAGCAAGAAAAAAAAAAAAAGGCTTGTGTTTGTTAGTTTAGACTTAAGCCAAATGCCTTTAAGGAGTTAAGCTTCTTCTAGTAAACATAGAAGTGTGAAGGAAGTACTGATATATGAGTATGTATATGAACATTTTTTAAGGTTAGTTATGATTAATTTGGGGGAGGATTTCTACGTTATCCACTGAAATTATGTTATTATCCTTACAAAATTAAAATAACTTGCAACATATCTATCTAATTATAGAGCTGGTTCTAGGGTTCAATACTTCTGACTTCTGGCTTACACACACACACACACACACACACACACACACACACACACTCTCTCTCTCTCTCTCTCTCTCTCTCTCTCTCTCTCTCAATTTTATTTTTCCTTCCATAAAACAAGATAGACAAATGGATAAATGGATACAAAGATAGAGATAGGTAGATAAGATAGATAGATAGATAGATAGATAGATAGACAATAGATAGACACAAGATGGACAGATGGATCAATGAATGGATAGATGGATAGAAAGATAAATCTTTCTTCCTCTTGGCAGAATCATCAAATCAAATAAAAACATGATTTTAGGTGTGTAGGGTATGTATCAAATGAAATAATAATCACATTAACTGGACCTTTACACTTTAGCTAAATGCATTTGAATAAAAAATAGTAATTTATCCTTTGAGAATATGATGCTGTACAGAAAATATGCACTTACAGCTTAGAGGCACAGTGTGGATGCATTGTAAACATGTATTTCATTAGGATTCCTGTGGAATTTCCTGTGAAAATAATTTTCAGATAACTTTAAGCTCCAAGGCGGCAACGCTGTCCCATCACTGGATATTGGAGCTCAGGATGTGTCATTGCGAGCAGACATTAGCATGTGTGTCGGTGTTCCTGGTCTAGAATTCTTGGCACACAAAAGAGAGATAAAATGCTCATAAAAGTGGATTCACTTATCCATCAAAGTACAGTTGACTCACAAGGTATAAATATGTATAGGGTAAAATATTTAGGACATATCTAGGAGGAAAGTTTTATAACCTGAGAGTGCTTTGGGGTCCTTGGGCTGAATACCAAATCATAAGCTGATGTCACAGCATTATGTGTGCCAGGAGATGCTGGAGGCCAGACTGAGCAGGGTCGGAGCTAGGGGCAGAGGGAAACCAAATTTCCTGCTCTCATTCTAGACTACAGTTCAAGAGAGCATGACTTCTACTGGTGGGGGGAAGATTTCTATGACATATGTCTTTTCTAATCTTTAAAAGCTCTCATTATTTCAGACAGATGTAACAAGTATGCAAACAAGCTCTTCTTTCTTGGGTATCTAACAAAGTCATCCAATCATCATGGTCTACTTGTTTGCATTTTAATATACTAAAAAAAATATCTCAAAATTGCAATTTTCTAAAGTTCAAGAGATAAAATCCAGATGAGTATACGAACATTAAGGTGTGGGTCCTGAGGGCAGGAGTCATGCCAGTGAAACATATTTGGGAGGTGTCACCCTATGTGGGGTGAAAGAGAAGAGAAAGTGAGTATGTATGTACTTATTTTAGTCTACATACACTTAAATAGCACGTACTATGTGGAAAACTCATAATTTTATTATAAATATTAACTCATTTAATACTGCTGAAAATGGATACAGTTTTTCCACTTTTTTTGTTTTAAATGGGAAATCTAAAACAGAGAGGTTAAGTAATTAGCTTGAGGTCACACAGGTGGCTAGTGGTTGACCTAGGATTCAAACCTAGGCATTAAGGCTCCAGAGACAAAGATGGCTTGCACAATGGCAAGAAATGCAACCTCTCTTAATTAAAAAAATTTCCCAGGGAAGTTATGTGGGACCGACTTCTCAGGTCTAGGTGCTTATTAGACTTACCTGCCGGGATTTTATAAAGTTCTGATTCCTGGCACACTCAAAACCATTAAGTTAGACTTTCTGACAGGGGCCCGGAATTGGTATTGCCAACCCTTTTAAATGCCTTATAGGCAGCCCTTGTAGAAGATAAAGAAGGCAGAGGCATCATTTATAACTCTCAGGGGCAAACACAGGAAGAAAATTCACAGAAGGAAACCAAGAGCCAAGTGCCTGTGCAATGCAGTGAAATCAATTGTAAAATGGATTACGGGGCCCAGAAACCTGAAAGACTAAACTCACCTGCTGTGCATCTATGCTTAATTTTACTTTGTAATTAAACTTGGCTTTAGTAGACCTCTTGTTTGAATCTTATAGTATCCAACCTCTTTGTGGGATCTCGTACCCCTGTACACACACACACACACACAAACACACACACACACTGCCTGGCTTGATTCGGAAAACCTTTCTGTTTTATATTTCTCTGCTGCTTAATGTCTTTGTTATGTAACAATGCATACATTTATTTTCCAATTCTTCTTAAAAAGAAATTTCTATGTGTTTATCATCTTATACCTAAGTCTAACTGTATTTTTTTGTGTTTCTAATGCGATGTATACATAAGGCAAAAGCAAAAGGAAATGATCCACCATGTGAAATCTCTCGTCCTGTTTTTGCTCCTCAGTCCTGAGAAGACTTAACATTATTCAACAAAGAAATTCATATTTACTCACCTTGGGTTTGCATTCCATATCGCTGCGAAGTCTTGCTGATGGAATTTGTTAATGTAATGTCACTCATTTTTGGTTCTGCTTTCTTAAGTGAGTACAGTGATATACATTAGAAATTCAAAACAAATTAAACTCCCTAATTAGTGTTTAAAAAAAAACTTAAAAGTCATAACTAGCTGCCAGGTCACCCGTTCAGAGCATTGTGTGTATAGCATTTGTGTCCTTTGTGTGTATATATGAGTACTATAAATATCCAACTGATAAACATTTATTTGAGACTTACTTCATGACAGACACAAGATGTCCAAAGAATGAATATGGAAGGGCCGGTGATGTAAAAGATTGTGTAGCCCATGAGAGGTACACATGATTGAGTTTCAAATGATAAAAATGTACCAAGGCTGATGGGAGTACAGAGGAGTGGACACATGATCTCAGCATGAGTTAGGAAAATAAGCCTTCACAGAACAGACAGTGAAGCTGGGACATGAAGATTAAATATTAATGGGATTTATCCAGATGGCAGAGGAAAATGTCTTCCAGGTAGCAGCATCACTTGTGCAAGAGCACAGAGGCATGAAAGAGCCTCAAATATATAGATATTAAGTCTGTGGGGTCACAACATGTGTTCCCTGGCGGCACAATAGTAAACTACTCTGGGACGGATGTAGAAACCCATTCACAGCGTGTCAATGACTTTAGATGTGTTTTTTTTTTTCAATAAAAATAGAAACACATTAGAGGTGTTTTCTGTTTTTGTTTTTTCTTTTTTTTAATTGTAACAATTATTGTTTTTCTTTTGTTTTGTTTTGTTTTTCGGAGGGGGGCTTAAAGCATCTATATTAAAGCTTCTGTGATGTGTAGTACAATCTGTTTTTTGGGTTGTTTTTTTTTTTGTGTAACTTATTTTTTAACGAAATAGAGCACCATGATCGATTTTGTTACGGGACAATGATCTGATGCTCTTGTGTAGAAGGATCTGGAGGAGGAAGCAACTAGAATGCTTTTCAGCCTTGCAAATGTGAATGAGTGAAGAGCCACGCCAGTTGATAGAGTTGCAGGGATGATGAAAAGCAAAGAACATATTCACTGAAGGGAATATCCGTGTACATCTGGGAAATTTAAACAGATTTTATAAAGGACATAAATTAAATTTAATCCACTTATATGTCCATGTAACAAGTTTGTTAATTTAATATCCCAAATGCAAACAAAAAAAATGCATAGAATAAAAAACTGTAATGCTGGACATGACATTTGACAGTAAATAATCATAGAACATTTTTTATTTTTTAAAGATTTTATTGGGGAATTGGGGGAGGGAACAGCATTGGG
>NW_017732219.1:615217-654744 GCF_001890085.2 Hipposideros armiger
TATATATATATATATATATATATATATATATATATATATATTCAATGGGTAGATAGGTGATAGAGAGGTAGATATAAACTGCAAAAATAAAATGGGTTAAGAATATGAGTACAGTTTGCATACATACACATATACACACAGATAAAAATAACCAATAAAAATAGAAGCTAAAGTTTACTCCTAGTATAAAAGAATACAAACAAGAACAATGAAGGCTGGTGAGAATCCTGGAAAATATAGCAGACTGGTAGAAATGTAAATCAATACAATCTTTTGGTAGTCAATTTGACAATGTACATCAACATGTTGCATTCACATGTTTTTTGACCCAGCTATCCCAATGGTAGGAATTTACCAATTGCAGAATTGTTTGAAAGAGGAAAATTCTCTAACCATAAAATTCTCTATAAAAATGTAACAAAATTCTCCAAAGTGTCCATTAAAAAGAGATTGGTTAAAAATAATGATTATGTGCTTTTACTATTTTTTATAATATTCATTATTTTAATAATGGTTATGTGCTTTTATAACATGTATGCCCGATATATTATTGAATGAGTAATGTTCAAGGATGTGTGACTACTTCTCTTTCATGTAAATAAAATCCAAAATGTAGGTTGGCATGTAATTGGATAGATAGGTAGTTATAATGAGATGATATGTTGGAAGGGTAGCTAAACCTGGAATGTCGCTAACAGCGCCTTAAGAACAAAGGCGTTTCCACCGCCTTTCTTTTCCTTTCAATCCGCAGTTGGGGGTATGGGGAGGGGTTCTGATTTCTCTGAGGTTCTTCTCAGCACTTCCAACATGCCCTTGACTCAGGAATATTTTGTACCTAGAGTTGCCTCCGCATATGGCAGTGAGTGTTCTCATCAACACGGACAACAGTTCAGTCGTTACCAGAGCGTAAGGGGAGTGAGGTGGTAGAAGAGGTTAAAAGGCATCAAACACATGGTGATGAAAAGAGAACTGACTCTGGGTGGTGCACACACAATGTGATATATAGATGATGTATTATAGAATTGTACATTTGAAACTTACATAATTTTACTAACCATTGTCACCCCAATAAATTTAAATTTAAAAAAATTCACTTCATTCACATTTCCACAGAAATGAGATTTCTCCAAAGTTGCTTTCCCTGATCACGATTTTAAAAAGCCCCTCACCTTATCATTCTATTTTCTTACACTGCCATATTTTAGTTCTTAGCACTTATTACAATGGGATATCATATATCTATATCTATCTATATTTGTATCTATATCATCTATGCCTGTACTTATATAGATACCTATATCCATCTATAACTATATCTATATCTATATCTATATTTAGTCTGTATTTTTTTTATTTAAAAATTTGTCCCTCTTACCATTACCCTCTAGAAAGAATGTTATTCTTGAGGATTAGGGTCTCTCAATTTTGTTTTTGCTTATGCCTAGCACCCCAAACAATGGGCTTGGCATGCTATAGAAAATCTGTGACGTTTTGTTGAAAAAGTAACTGATTGAATGGGAGAATACATGCTCATAACTTTGTGAGAAGTCATTAGAAACTGTTAAACCACTCGTGTGTTTCTGTATGTGCATTTCCTGACCATATAAGATATATACATATGAATTTCCAAATTGGAATTACTAAATCAAACACCATGCCTTTTATTTGTGTTTTCAAAATAAATTGGATAAAAGTATGTTGAATAATTTAATTTGTGTAGGTAATGTGTTCCTCGTTAACAAGTTTTTTATTCAGAATTTTAGGATGATATGAATGTTGGCAAACAATTTAGATTGCATCATATTATGAATGAATTTACTATATGGAGTTAATTTTCAAATACATTTATTTAAACATTACATAGAGGTATAGACACATATATGTATATATACATACTCATATGTACATGTATCATCAATATTCTCTTTTAAGTGATTGCTTAACATTTAACTATTACTATGTAATAACTCTTTTAGCATTGGCTTTAACTGTTACTTAACATTACACTAATTGATTTATGTACTCCTGATCAGAGGAGAGTTATATGGAATATTCAAGCGGTTCAGTTCTCTCCATCACACATTCTGCACTCCATTCCCAGCTACTTGTAAAAGCATGTTTTCTCTGTGAGGTATGTTCTTTCTGAACTTCAACATTTGGAGTGGTTACATCGTCATCCTGGATTTGAGTGACAGGAGAATAAATTCCAGGGTGACTGCTACATACACGATGAGTCCAGTTTTTTAGTAAAGTCACTGACTACATTATTCCTTCGTTGCACATTAAGCCACAACCTCTTGTCCCTACCTTTTGGGCATTTAGTGTTTAATAGCGTCAGGAACTGGTGTGCTATGCAAACACTGAGGAAGGTAGTCTTTGGAGATTTTCGTGCTTTGGGCAATTGGTTGAGTTTTCTTAATGAAGGGTCTACAGTATCTGTCTTTTGCATTAGTTTGGTGAAAGTCATAGAACAGCCAGAAAAACAAGCTTATATAATGGTATTTAATTGGGTTCTTGTAAACATCTCTAAGCACTCTTGAGTAACTTACATTGGGATCTGCTATTTCCTAATCCAGTTAATCGCTGCTGTACCTGAGTAGATAACCAGTGTGGTACTATAGATGAAACTGGAGACATATACTACAAGTGCCATTATTCTTGCCTTCTCAGTTGCCTGAAGTGGAATTGAATGATGCATTTTTTTTGCTTCTATGACTTATGAAAATGTGACTTAATTCACTTATTTAATATTTGAAACTCTAAACATAAAAATGAATAACAAAGAATTTAATACTACTTTTGGAAAAATATTTTTGAATATTTGGTGAAGGTTCATATTGATATTAAATTTAAAAATGTAAAAGGGAAGATACTATCTCATTTATCTTTTTATTCCCCATTGAACATATGGTGATGGTTAGGTAAAAGTTTATTAAATTTGTGACTATATAATTTCTAGAAGATATAATAACTTTTTTCTTCAAATGCATCCTCAGAGTAAAACAATCCACAGCTGTTCAACTGCAATATTTATTTCTAGACTTAGGCATCATTTAATATTTGCAGTCTTTGTCTATACAACACATGTGATAGTGATAATCAAGATCCATGAGAGTTATTTTTTCCTTGAGGAAAAATCACTTCTTGGAAAAAAGGAGGGAAGAGAGGTATTTACTCACATAACTGTTCATTCCTATAGCATTAAGGAGGACATAGTTTTGGTGAAGCTTTAATACAGGTCCTTGATGCCTATTTGTCAAATTATTATTAATGATAGTGCAGATGATGATAGATAGATAGATAGATAGATAGATAGATAGATAGATAGATAGATAGACAAATGATGGTGGATCATATCAGTCATCACTCTTGACATCTTAGAAATGTTTGCCTACTTTCCTTGTAGAAGTTTCCTTTGTCGGGAAAAGCTATTCTAATAAAGCATATTTTTCACCTGTTGATGCAGCTAGGATTTACCAAAGCATCTTGAGATAAGACAAAGCATCTTAACATAAAGTATTTGGCATTGTATGTCTACCAAAAGTTATCATTTCTTACTTTACCACCACCCCGACACTTTAATAATAATTAAAAAACAAGTAGTGATGAAGTGAATACTCTTAGGTTTCAGAGTAAATCTTCAAGATTCATTTCATCCCCATTTTGTACTGATTTAAGGAAAAAGCCTGAATGAGTAGCTGAGTGGGAAGGAGCAACCCCGCATTCCCCAAACAGGGCAGTTCCTTTGAATTCCCCCAAGAGATGAAATGTTCTTTCCATTGTATAACTTTGGGTGTACATATTACTGCCTTAGGTTCAGTATAGATTTCCTTCCTTCATCAGCAACATACTTATTTTATTTATATGAAGTTTGATAATTTTGATTTTACTTTGTTCTCAACTCACAATAGTTGCATTGAAGAGGACATTAAAAAGAAATACTCAAAAAAATTCTTAGAGAAAGACTTAACTAGAACTGTGAATATGTAAGATAAAAATATACACAAAAATCCCTTCAACTTTTCTAGTACATAGGTAATATGACCAAGTGTCAAAAAGTGATAAAAGGTACAGGTAGTTTTTATTGTGTTTCAAGTTTTCCCACGTCAGTGAACCCTTAGGTTAATCCCACTTTGAGGCACGCAGATGCTTCTGTAGCTGTAATTGCAATTATTTTCGGTCCCTCAATTTCTCAAATATCCTGTCCTAATTAAAGGCTTACTAATGCTAGTATGTAATTGTTGAATTTTAAGTTGCAATTACAAATTACTTACACCCTCTAAAGTTCAATAAGCTTTTAAACCTTTTAGCTTCTCTATTGATATCCTAATCATGAAATTAAAGCATCGACAGTAAGCACATGAGCTAATGTAAGCAGTGTCATGTTTTCTTTGGTGTACAAATCGATAAAATCATCGTGATGACTTTCAGTTCAATGATCTAGCTACTGGAAATGGACACAGCTTTTACAATAGATTTAAAGTATGTATTATTTATATTACCAGCTATCGCATTACCCAACATTTTGGTTATAATGGTTAAATTATTCTCAGTGACATCATGTACTCCCCATTAAGTAATACCAAATCCTAAAGGAAAATGGAGTCAAAAATATGCAATGCACAGCCTTGAGCTTTTAAAAATAAAGATGCTACAATCATACTGTCTTATTTTCCAGGTGCGTATGTACTCCAGGTCAAGGCTACAGACGCAGATGACCCGACCTACGGAAACAGTGCTCGGGTCGTTTACAGCATCCTTCAGGGACAACCTTATTTCTCTATCGATCCCAAGACAGGTAAAATTTTTATTAGAGGTAACAGTATCACCACCCCTTCAAATAGTTAAGCTTTAATTAAACCTTGGCATGGGAACTTGCCTATGTTAATACTGCAATAAAGGTTTTGTGTGCTGCACATTAAGCAAAGGCAGACAGGCTTTCACCTTGCTGCTTCAAAACTCTTTCCTTAGGATTGAACGTTGTGTAATTGTAAACCACTCAACATATATGTGTGAAGTCCAAATTTGTTAGTTAGAATTCTCTGTGTGATTTCCTTGAAATTTTTTAAAGACCAGGAGTGTGTGTGTGTGTGTGTGTGCATGTGTGTGTATGTGTGTGTGTGTGTCATATATATATAATTCTTCTGGCCAAACTAGCTTGTTAGTTCAGGTTTCAGTTTTGGACCTTATCAACATGTGGTAAGATCCTGGAGCTTCTATTGTTATGTTTATTAGGGGTGATGAATGATGACGGATTTAGATTAGCATAGACTTACCCTTGAAACTTGAAACACCAAGCTCAGTCATTTTTTCTTGTCTATGTTTTTGATACCAGCCTCATTTTTAAGTCAAGCCATTTAAATTGCAGTTTTCAACGCTCAATATATAAAAATCTATGGGAAGTATAGAAAGGGCAGGAAGATTTTTTATTCCCTTTTAAATTAAATAAGGTTCCCTTGTTTCAACAGAATCTGTTTTTGAGTGCTGGATAGTTTTTAAAGAGATCCAGTCATGCTGAACAGTAATCAAAGTAAGTGTCCCATGTCACAGTTAAAGCAGAAACTCCTTAATGACAGTTATTTTATCAACTCCTATATAGTACATTATACTATATTGCATATTGAATGCAATACTCTTTATTACATTAACTTAAAATAGTAAAATAAATTGTGAATGTACTGAACTAATAAGATACATTTTACTTTAGACTTGTAAATAAATCTTTAAACAGCTACATGGATTTGAAAGGTATTAATTCTGGACAATATACATGCAAATGGACTAAACATTTCAAAATTTAAACTCCCTCAAAGTGCGTGCTAAAATCTGGAATACCAATTAGATGTAGGTTAATCAATTGACCATGTATTAATGTTGCCTAGAAACATAAAGTCAATTAAGTGGAAATAGAGAAGTGATGCAAGGCAGAGTTTCTGTCAGCTGAACTTATTCTGCCCTCACGTCTTACCCTCCTCATCAAGCTGATGGGGGACACAAGTCAACAAAAAGCTAAAGGAATAAGTCAGGGGGTCACTGCCTTTTGCAAGTCTGAAAAAAAAGAAATAGATTGTCAGAAGGACAGCACCAGGCCTTAAAGATGGGAACATCCGTGCTGACGAGAATCCACAAAGTTTTATAACAAAGAAGCCCTTTTGGTTTGGAAAGAAAATCAGAGACCAAAAGTCAGAGTGCAATGTTGAGCGTGAACGTGTGATGGGAGCAATCACACTTATGATATGAGTGATTTTCAAGGAGCATGGCACTGAAGATGAGACAATGTTTGGCAACATTGGTGTTGAGGAAGTTTGTGGGTTTTGTTGACCTGTGGAGAAATCATATATACTTATTTGAGAAAAAAAGGAATAAACGTTGAGGAAAGAATTTGAAGAAGTTGTTCAACGAAGTTTATGCTGGTACCAACTTTCAGGGGAATTAAGAAAGCTCAGACAGTAGGCCAAATGTATAGACAAATAAGGAAGGGATGTTATCTAAAATATTACACATCCTTTTATCAGATGGAAGCATTATGGGTTATATTTTATTATATAATTGCTTATCTTATTCAAATGTACCATAATGTGTAATCTAACAGGAGAAGAAATATGAACAATGTATGTCTCTTATACCCCTTTAGCCTCTAAGAAGTACTTCTGAGACAGAGAGATGGAAGAAAGAGAAAGGAGGTGTGTAGAGATAGTTTCAGTATTAGAGTGCACTTATTGGGTTGCAGTAATTAACTCTATCAAGTAAGTGGTTTTACATAATGAGATTAAATGTGGGAGCAGAAAGATGAAGGACTTAATATTGGTGAAAAAACTATAAATGAAGCCAATATCTAAGTAAAGAAACAACAAGATAAAATCATACAAAAATGAACTTCAGCAGAAAGTATGAGTGAAGCATATAACTGCTATAGTCAAATTAACACTAGACAGACAATTATATGAATGAAAACATTTGCTTGCCTCTTGACACTACATGTTTAGTATCAACTATAGTTGAATCTAATGCCTTTAAAAAGTATTATTTTACAGAGAGTATATGTGCATTATAATATGGCTTTTGTAATTGCCCATTTATAGTTTTATATAATGCTTATTAGTTAGAACTAAAGATGAAACAATTCTGGCATAAACTATAGAACAGCTTTTTTGAAGCATTGATTTTCACTGGAGACAGAAGTCTTGGTACTAGCAATACCTCAGACCACTCGACAGGAAAAGAGTGGATGATGGGACTCTTCATTAATTGAATGATAACTAGTTCTTCATGCACAGAAACCATTAAGAAGACGTTTTGTCAAATTTATCACCTTGTGGTAGATAAGAGTAAATAAAAAATAAAGGATAATTGCGATTTCTCAGAAACAGTCTCCATTTGTTCCAGCCATATAGCTTCCTTTTATGATTCCTTCTGCTGTTATTAAATAAAATGCATGAAAAAAACTAATATTATCTAAAATGGCTGACAGTTGAGTGTAGAATACAGTTTAAAAAATGTTTAAAGAGAGTCTCATCAAAACTTCTGGTGCCTAAATAGTAATGAAGAGATAAATATAACCATTTATTGTTCATTGAAATGAGAAAACAAAAAGGATTTGGTTATTGATACTGCTGTTTGACAAATAATCCTAGCATCACAATCTAAGTGAATATGGCAAGCTTATATATAAGCAATATAAATTGAAGCAACTGTGAAATAAGCCCAAAACTAATAGTTTTAATTGTTTTCTTTAAAATTAGGTAATTTGGCAATCATTTGCCTTAAGTATGGCGTAACTAACTGTGAGTTAAAATTCAAACACATTCATATATATGCCTCAAATGATTGTTAAATATTTTAAAACCCACACAGATAAGTTCTATAAAACATTAAATACCATTTGTACTTATAATTAATGTTTATAAAATATTAAATATCTGTTATATTAATATGTTGCTATATTATATACATTTTACACTTAAATTTATTATATTTAGAAAAAACATTCATAGTCTATAAAATATTAAACAACAGACATTTTCATATTTGACCCAAGGCATGAAATCAGGATGCTAAATATCTCCTAGAATTAATAATAAATTATTTTATTTAAGAAAAGAAACATTACTCTGAATGAATTACCCTAGGTCTTAACTTAGATTTAAAATTATTTAAATTTTTCCCTAAATTTTTTCAAAAACAGTCTGAATTGGGTAGCTAGGTATTGCTATTTTGAGTATCATGTGGTGATGACATGTTGTATTTTTGTAAGTCACATGAGCCCTACTTGAAAAAGCATTGTGAGGTTATTTGTTACAACATTGTATTTTAAACCAATAAACCTTAAATGTTTTTATTGTTGGGAAATACATACATAATATGAAATTTACCATTTTAGCCATTTTAAGAGCACAGTTCAGTGGCATAAAGTACATTCACATTGTTGTGCAGCCCTTATCACCATCCATCACCAGAACTTTTTCATCACTATCTTTACATTTATGGTCATGGTCAAAAACAATGTGCATTTTATGTTTTTATTTTACGTATTTACACATGAATTTATAGAATTCATATGAAAATGGCTAAGTGAGAATGGAGTTGCGTGCATGAGCTACTCCTCCCCACCCCCTTTTATTCACAATTCTGATATTTTATGTTCTGAGATCCTGCCCTTGTTTTGTTTAGGGAACTCTGATAAAGGTCACTGAGAGGATTGACACTTTCTAATGATTTTTGCTCTTTGAATTTGAGTATCACCTTTTATTCAGAGATTGTATCTTCAGGTCTATTCCTAAATGAAACCGCTCCCCGTATCCATACTGCTATTTATTCCTTTAGGACTTTAAAAGTAATATGTTGGCGTTTTACAGTCCCATGTTAAAATGAAAGCATTGATCAGACTTTATATTTTGAGCTATACTGTATAGCACTATATAAATACTTAAAAGTGTTTTATGGCTTGAAAGTGCTTTTGATATTAATTCAGAGTAAAATCTTAAAGGATTCAGACACCTCAGTTGATGCTGGTGACAGAGGGAGAGATTCTCTTCTTTTTTCAAGGGCAAAAGGGAGAAGAGCATTTGTCTACACAAAGTAGTCACTCTTAATAGTTTTTGCATTAAGACGAGAACTGGTATCAATGTAGCAAGAGCAAGGAAAGCATAGATATTCATGCTTCGAAGGAAAAACGTGTCAGGGAAATAGACAATTATTAAGATAAAATAACACATGTTGTTACCTTTTCAGTCATAGTTTTTTTATGGGTAGTAAAATACAGGACTAAAAATGTACCACAGAGAGCGGTTTCCTTGTGTTCTGCATTGCCACACTTCATGAGAACTCTGCATAAACCTGATTGTCTTATTTTAAAATGGAATGCACCCATCAGCAGATAGAACTAAAAATGTTTGGCCTTGAGAGGAAAATAACTCCAAGGGAACGTGATAGATACATGCCTTTAGGAAGCTGTAGAGCTGTCATGTGTTAGAACTAGTGGAATTCTGTGCTGCTTGAGAAGTAAAGGGCTATCAATAGCTGCTGAGTTCCATGTAGAAAGAATATTCATATATATATTTGTCCATAAATAAGAGACGTGCCTCATGAGATTATGAGCTTTAAATTACTGGAAATGCTAAAGCAGATGATGAGTGATGAACCAGTGGTGCTGGATTTGATTATTAATTCATTTGATGCATGTTTAATTAGAACCAATGGCCTGAGAGTGCTTTGTTACTAGGATACTGAGATAAATCAAGTAGATCCTGAATCATGCACCATCTACTGTTGAGAGGTCATCTAGTCCTCAGAAGATTACATTGTATTTTACTTTTGATTGTTGGGGGATACAATTCTGTGACACATAGTGCTACTCCTGGGCACTAGATATAGAATGATGGGTGAGGGGGACCTCCTGGGGAAGGAACTCCTAGGAAAATGACTTGCAAATTCTAAAGAATAATTATGGTAATAGTGCAGTAGGTGGAAAGTTGGACCATATGGTTTCTAAATTTTCTTTCTACTAAAGATAACCTGATAATTTTTCTTGTCCCCCAAATACATTGTTGGCAACATGTTTGTTTGTTTGTTTGTCTTATTTTTAAATATCATATACCTCATCTGTGTAGTGAGCGATAGAACATTTTGTCAATATTGTTTAAAAATGCATTAGCTTTTTAAAAATCCATTTCACATTTAAGGCCAATTTAAGACTGTAATGAAATGAAACTCAGTAACTTTTCATGTAAACTGTTGCAAAGCAGGTCTCTCATAACTTTTTACAAACAATTTAACTATGGAATTGAAAAAATGAACTTACATTATCACTGCTAATGTTAAGGTTCTGTCTTTAACTATCATTAGTTATGCTATCCTACTTTCTCTTAGCTATTCCTCACAGACTTGTGGATTAAATATATATTTAAGAATGCGTCCTCCAAATCCTTATGTAAAAAGGTTAATGATGATGTGGCCAAAACTTGACTGTGTGTTCTACTAAGAAAAATCATTTTCAGGTGCAAAAATAATCTTTAATCAAGTTTTGTTTTTTTTGTTTTTTTTGTTTTTGTTTTTGTTTTTTGTTTGTCTTGTTTTGTTTTTTCCATGATACACCAGGTATAATACATATAGGTTTATATGAACAACTCCATCTTACTCACAATTACATCCTGAGTTTTTTTATAATCAATCATAAAAAAAACCTCTAGTCTTAAATAAATCCGATAATGCTGATTTGCTCCTTATCATAGTACCTTAATGTGTGTGTATAAAGTTTATATATAACATATTTATAAATTTTCACATTGGAAATGTTTATGTGAGAAACATATCAAGTAAAAATTGTGTATATATATATAAACATATATATATACACATATACATATATATATATATATATATTCATATTGGAAATGATGTGTATAACAGCAGCATAATGCAGGGTACATATGAATCAAACCCAGACATTTATCTAGGAAATAAAAACATTATAAGGCAGGCAGAAGTCCATAGCTTAAGGCATATAGGACAAGGAGGCTGAGATGCAGAGATGAAAAATCTTAGGAGATTACCTATGAAACATTAGGAGTCCCAATGGAAGAGAGGAAAACAGATTGACATAAAAGGGTATCAATGCATGAATAAAGCAGGAGTAGCAAATAGAGACAAGTTCCTTTGTTTTGCAACCATGCCCCACCAAGGGTTAAAATAAAACTTAAATTGTAGTTAAATCTGAGTTAGCAGCAGAACATCATTTGGGAAGTCAATGGTGGAAAGAACAGATAAAACGGATTTATATCCCTTTTACTATTTGGATGTTATACTTTGTGTTTGACCATTTATAGTATCTTTGTTATTCATACATGCTACTTTATTTAAGATAACACACTATCAAAGACACATGGGTTTAAGACAAATGCTATACAATCTCCCTAAAACCATTGCCCATAGGTTGGAATTTGTTATAAAATTGATATAGAATTTTACTTGCAAACAATCCAGAAGGCTTTAGTTATTTCACTATGAATAAATATAAATATAAATTAGTTCTGCACTTGGACACAAGGTCATACAATGAGTAGGATATATAAATACACACATATACTAAATGATTCATGATTGTCAATTTAATTATTTATAGATTCATTCATTTATTCAGCCAGTCATTCAACTAGTCATTTGGTCAACACGTTCTGATTAAATCCCTTGTGAATGGCAGACACTGCCCTAGATGGTGGAATGACTGGTTGACAAAAACAACAAGGTCCCTACATGGCAAAGTTTAATGAAATCTAAGTAAATAAACCTGTGGCTAAAAAAAGAGAAATCCTGAAAGACAAAATAAAATATGGGAAGGAGATATTTCATGGGTTCAAAAAAGTAAAGTGATATAGTATCCTACAAATTTAGGAATGAAAAATACAATGGCAGTCTTTAGAAATCTGTCATGGTATATAACCTGTTAATTTTTTCAGTAGATGTATTTTTTCTCTATATTGTTTAACAATTTTATTGCCTTTTAAAGATAGGATTATTCTGTAAATATTATGTCTGACCTGGTTGACTTAATGAATGATGACAATCTTTTAGAGCTGATACATTGCTATTTAATCATATTCCACAGTGCTGCACCACTTTTCATTATATGGCTGTTACCATAATATGTTTAATTTTATCCTAACCATTGGATATTTTGGGTGTTTTATTTTTTAAAAGACACATGATTTTTGTTAGCATCTTTGCAGGTGAATCTGGACAGAATCATTTTCTTGGTGCAGACTATTTTATTTTTTGGAAATGCAACATTTGCAATATTTACCTTTTGTTATTTTTTTGTTTGTTTGTTTTTCCTTCAAGGTGTTATTAGAACAGCATTGCCAAACATGGACAGGGAAGTCAAAGAACAATACCAAGTCCTCATCCAAGCCAAAGATATGGGAGGACAACTGGGAGGCTTGGCTGGAACCACAATAGTCAACATCACCCTCACAGATGTCAATGACAATCCTCCTCGATTCCCCAAAAGTACGTGCTTTTCGGTTAAGTCAAAATTAGCGCAGCTTTGTAAAAATGTTCTTACATTTCGTTGAATGCTATAGGAATTGAAATAATTTTCCAGATACCTTTGAGAGTGGAAGGTAATGAATAACAATTAAATGATTTCAGAATTTTAGTTTTCTATTGGAATCATGCACAATGTGATATTAATAGAAAATGATATAAATGAATCAAAGATTGAACAATGAGTCTTAAGCAGTCGATCCCTATTGAGGTAAAATATTCACAATACATTGGGTCTTGCTCTAATTTCTTATTAATTAAAAAAGTAATATGCATATGAAAATTCCAATGTAATCTAAGACACATTTATGACATATATGCCACTATATATCATTTAATTATCATGCTAATTATCTGCCTCATTTTTAGCAGTTACATGTGTTGAGTCATTTTCATATACTTCTGTGTAAAAGATGATATTACTGTGATAGTATTTACATTACTTCAGTTTTATTTTACTTTAGTTTTGTAATCAGTGAAAACTGCCAGTTTCTATGATAACAGAATGATTCACACCTGTGTCTTCTCTGTAACTCAGTTTCATGTTGGAGATATAAGCTTCTCACTTGTGTTACATCCAGTTTTCTTTTGCAGTATTACAGTTAACACCAATCAGTACTGGTTCGATTTCTCATACACTTTCAAGGATTAATTCAGTGTTCCTAGGATTTAGGATGAAGTAACTGAATGTCTCTATCACCGGTTAAACGCGGAAGTTGAGTAAATCACTACATACTCATTTGCATGAATAGTTTAAAAAAAACAAAATGAAACGATTTTCCTCTTCCAACTCCAGAAAAGGAGCTTGAGTTCATTTAATAAAGTTATATTACATTGAGAATATTTAATTAAATGGACATTTTTATCCTTTTAGCTGTATGTTTTTCCATATTTTACTACTTTGTCATTTTCTTAAATTTATCAACTTATATATATTTTATGGAAATACAGTTTCTTAGTGATTATAAAGCCTAATGACCATAAATGTTGAGTGGCATTTAGAAACTATCATACTTTAGCAAATGGGATATATGTGACAAATGGCTGGTATATAACCTGTTATTATCAATAACACAGGGTCTTAGAGTGACACTTTCCCTTACTTTGCTATTAACAAGAATGGAAAAAAAAATAAATGAAAATGAAACATGAAAAAGAAATAATACATTTGATTATCTAGCATATGACATTAACAAATATTTCCCCAACCCCGAAAGCACTGTTTTGTTTTTTTCTTCTGGCTGTTTATGTGTGACAAGCTGGAATAGCTAATTGAAGAAGAAGATTTGGGAGATAATTCTGCTTTTGTAATGAAATATGACATTGGGAACTTGGGTCCTGTTTTGGGCTTTGTGCATATAAAATATATTTAGTCCAGAGTATAGGAAATAGCAGAGGTATTCCTAGACAGTGTCAATATTCTTATTCACAAGAATGATGAGGTTTTTTTCAGATGAGGAATATAAAACTCAGCCAGAGGAAGTACATAACTCTTGTGGGTAGGGACGAAGGATGGTTTGTAAATGCATGTGTAGTGACCCAGATTAATAGTCTGAAGTGCAGGGAAATGAAAATGTCTCAATGGGAGAGAAGCTAGTGTATGCTTAGGAAACCAAGATGGTGGGCTCAGGTCCAATGAAAAAGGATGTTCACTTCCAGATCTTTTCTTGTGCAAAGAGAACCTGGAGAAAGCAGCCAGCTTTTTTGGAATTTATTCATGTTGAATCTGTAACTCTAAAGGCAACCTGATGAGGCCTGTCAGGAAAGACGTGGGGAATATAGGCACTGGAACTTATAGAACATTTATTTACATGCTGTGTCAGGAACTTCATCATTATCTTATTTATTTTTATAGCTCTGAAATACATATGTTCCACATTTTACTGTCAAGAAAACTTCAGCTCAGGTGTACAATTCTGTAATACATCATCTATATATCACATTGTGTGTCCACCACCCTTTGTAACTTTACTAACAATTGTCACCCCAATAAACTTTAATTAAAAAAAAGAAAACTGAGGCTTAGAAAGATTAAAAATCTTGCTTAGAGAGATGTGATGAGTTCTTTTTTTAATCTGAAGTTTGAATTCCTTCTAGTTTTAAATTATATGAAAATTAAGCTATTCTTTTCCTTTACCTGCCACTCTACAACCATGCTTTTAGAACATAATCTACAAAAGAGTCACATGGCATATGTTAAATTGTCACCATAAACAAAGAAATGAGAGGGCAGAAGAAATATACCAAGTACATCACTGTGATCAATTATTTTCTGCTTATGATGCATGTATATTTGAACTACAGCCTGAACTATAATAGGTGAGAGATATTTTTGAATCATGAGTAAAAAGGGGGCTTTTACATTTTGCATGAATAAAAAATTAATTCCCTTGAAATGTTGCACGCCTTTGTGTCAAGCCCTTTTCACTGTACTGTCATTTTGAATTACATCCTTCAGAGGAAAAGACAGAATCCACTTATAAACAGAAAAGCCATCTTTTTAGAAGGCAATGCTCTTTTGCAGGAATATTTCTCAGGGGGAGCAATTAAACTGCGTACATGGCATAAAATTACAAACTGAAATAATAGCCTTTTGAATGTAAAAGCTACGATCACATATTTTCCATATATAACTTAAAGAGAATTCTCCACAGCTAGTTATATTTGTTCTTGCCTGTTAAGCAGTTACACTGAAGAAAACAAAAATCAGCCTTCAGATGAACTTTATGAGCTACAATTATCAATACTGAAAATGCACAGCCTGATTTCTTAAAATGTATTAATCTATTTTTTGGCTTTGTGTGTGTGTATATACATATGTAACAACATTATTAAACACCAATTTACATTCATTTTTTTCTCTGAAAAAATTGAATAATACATGTTTTTGTGTCATGCCAGTATAAATAGTTTGCTATTTTATTCTTGCAAAATAAATGGTTCCTGGGATATCAGAACTTCCTGCAAATTTGATATGACCATGGTGACAATGATATTGACTAATAAGGTACTATGTGTCATGCACGATGCAAAGTGATTTGCATGTATATTGCCATTTAACTCTTATAATGACTGTGTAGTATTTCCTCAATTTTAGAAATAAAATAGCAAGGCTATATTATTAAGAAAGCTTAACTAACTTGTCAAAGATCACACATTAATTAGGTGAGAGACACAAGACTTAATCTTACACAGGGACTTCAGAACACTAACTTTTTCTTCTTTTTTTAATATAATATTTATTATATTTATTGGAGTGACGCTGGTTAGTAAAATTATATAGGTTTCAAATGTACATTGCTATAATCTTTCACCATATATTTGACCCCCTTTTCCCTCTTCTACCACCCCACCTTCCCCCTTACCCTCTGGTAACCACTAAACTGTTATCTGCATCTATGAGCTTGTGTTTGTTTGTCTTGTTCGTTTGTTGTTTTTGGTTTTTTATCCCACATACGAGTGAAGTCATATGGTTCTCGACTTCTTCTGTCTGACTTACTTCTCTTAGCATGTTCATCTCAGGACCCACTCATGTTGTTGCAAATCTGTCACAAGGGACTGCTAGGCTCACAATCCTGCTGCCATCACTTCCTGCAAGTCAATGGGACTTCCATCCATGAGAGGCTCTTGGACTCCCTGGGGCTACCCAACACTGACCAAGGTCTCTGCAGTAGTCTATGGCCTGAGAGAGAACTAACAGAATTACACAGATTCAGGTGCCTTTCAATATGCTCTTTAATCACACATTAATATAGGTTACAACTATTCAATACACACAGCAATAACCAACACTCAAGCACAGCAATGACATTAAGAATATAATCACTACAATAAGGAGGGTTATTGGACCAGTTCCAGAGTCAATTGAAGGTCCTGACGGAGTGAGGAAGAGGGTGGCTGGTCTGAGAGGTCAGTTCGGCAGAGGTTTGGTCCAAGACAGAGCCATGATTGTTGGTGCAGAGTGGCAGCTAACCGACTCCCTGAGCTCCAAAAGTCCTGAGTTTTTAAAGGCTTCAAACTGGGACATGTCCCCTTATTATCTCAAGTGGTTGATATTTTGAAACATCAACGTGTGTCACAAGAACTTCCTTCAGGGTGTCACCTGCCATGTCCTCTGTTCATGTCCAAAATGAAGTTACTCTTGCTCACACAAAACTCATTCTAACAGCTTCCAGGGGCTCTCTACACAAAATGGCAGTATTTCACCTTTTCTTATGGCCGAATAATGTTCCATTGTATATCAGTACCACATCTTCTTTATCTGATCACCTATCAAAAAACACTTTGTTTGTTTCCATGTGTTGGCCACCATGAATAATGCTGCAGTGAACACGGGGTACATATATGTTTATGTATAAATGTTTTCAGATTTTTTTTAGGTAGATACCCAGGAGAGGGATTGCTGGGTCATATAGGAATTCCTTTCTTAATTTTTTGAGGAACCTCCACACTGCCTTTCATAATGGCTGTACCAGGTTACATTCCCACCAACAGTGTGTGAGGGTTGTTTTTTTTCTCCACAGCCTCTCCAACATTTGTTATTATTGTCTTGTTGATAATAGCCATTCTAACATATGTGAGGTAGTATCTCATTCTGGTTCACATTTGCATTGCCCTAATTGCTAATAAAGTTGAGAATATTTGCATGTATCTGTTGGACATTTGTATGACTTCTTGAGAGAAGTGTCTGTTTAGATTCTCTGCCCATTTTTTTTAAATTGGATTGTTTGTTTTTGTTTTTGTTGTTATTGAGTTGTATGAATTCTTCATATATTTTGGATATTATCGATAGCCCCTTTTCTGAGGTGTTGTTTGCAAATATTGTCTCCCATTTAGTTGGTTGCCCCTTGGTTGTGTTGATGATTTCTTTTTCTCTGCAGAAGCAGAAATTTTACTCTTTTTAAAAGGATAGTAATTTGCTTCTAAAACCTGTTTGGCTCCAAAGCCCTACACAAACATAGAACACTGTTCACAAAAAAAAGGTAATGGTATTATTTTATAAACATAAATAATGCCTGGCATGTTAAAAGAGCTTTCCCTGCAGTCATATAAAAGCAAAGTATTTTCATTGTAAAATATTTTCCATAGAGTTATAAAGCTACCACCTACTTTAATCAGGGCATCTGTAGAGGGTCTCCATGTGTTAAACAAGTTACGGAACATCGCGGATGGTTTCCATTACTTGAATTTTGAATGACAAAACTGTCTAACAAGCTTATTTAAATTATACATTATGGGACCAAATCAATTAAGTGATGCAGTTAATTCGCATGAAGCAAAATATTTATACTTTTCCCACTTGGTTTCTTTCTTCTGTTTAATAATTTTATAATGAACATAAAAACAACTTAAGTGAAATAAAGCACTTCTTTTACAATTTTGGATGAAAAGAGATAATTTGTGTGAAATGTAAAGAAATACTTGCTTCATTTACTTTTTTAATACAATAAGGAAGTAATTGAGGTGTTTGTATGGTAAAAGTTGCAATGTAGAAAATAGGACATTAATATTTGTTCTAAGATAGTTTTCTAGGCATAAATAAAAGTGTTTTAAAGTAAGTCTCTTTTAACCAAATACCTAGTAACATGTTTATACTGACTGTTTCTAGCTATAGGAATCGTAATTTCATTTACTTTAAGTTGAATAAAACACAGTTGCAGAACTCAACTAATCTATGAAGTCTTTATTTGCTTGATACACACCAAATTACACCATTGAACTAAAGAAGAAATCCTTTCTCACATGAAGTTTCAGTCTTTTATTCTATCAAAGAATATATTAGAAAAACTTCAGGGTAACCTTAGGTGATTCCAAGGTTATTTAGACTGGTATCTAATGGCTTTATTCTAAGAGATTTTATAGTACAGAAATTTATGGTGTATGTGCATTATAATAATAATAATATTTTTAAGCAGTTTTACTTAGAGTATAAAGTATATTCTCTGACTTTTATCATAATTTCTCTAGTTTTCTTAAAAAGCTTAGGCTTATTTTATTACCTTTGCAGGATATAAAAATCACATTATTCATCCCTTAAAAATGTCTGAAAATTTTATTATATATAATAAAATTTATTATTATAAATTTTATTATATATAATATATATAATTATATATAATAAATTTTATTATATATAATAAAAATTATTATCCATATATATATATATGTATATATATATGGAGAGAGATAGAGACTTGTTTTTATTCTTAAGAGGTATGAGTTGAATAATATATTCTTACTCTTCTCAGCCAACAATGCACTCTATGATACAAATATAAAGACATATAAACATAGTACAAACACAATAAAATTCCAAAATAGGAATATGATCAGGATAATTATTGGTATAAAGGGATGTAACATTTAGATCTAACTGGGATAATTAAAATAACCATGAAGAACATAACATTTGAAAAGAAATGTACAATAAGAATTTAACTAAATGAAAAAAGAGGATGTTGGTTACAGACAGCCACCATCCTGAAATATAAATATTTATGTATCTCTGTGTGTTTTCGAGTAGAGGGACAATATCATATATCAATATGTTAGAAAAATAACTTTGATGACTTGATAAAGACTGAAGTAGAGAGTGGTTGTGGCACAAACGTAGGACCGGTGTTTGGACTAGGTAAGTAGAGGCAGACGTGCGAGATGTTTCAGTGGCAGAATGGAAGGAAAGGACTTTGTGATCTGTTGGATTCAGAGTTCGGTAAGGTAAACAGCATATGGAAAAATTAATTCAGGGGGAAGATGGTTTCTCTGCTGACAGGCTGAAATTTGAGTGAGTGAGCAGGAGATGGTTGAAAATACAGGGATCCTCAAATATGTCAGAGTCAAAGAAATATTTCTGAAAGACATAAACAAAGAAGTGATAAATGAAGTGAGAGGCCTCCATGAGGCCTCTTTTAATCAGATTAAAAAAGACGTAAATTTCTCTTTAAATTTTGGAAAAAAAGAAATCAAGGAAGGAGAATGAAAAAAGATATAAGGAGAGGCTTAAACAAATTACCTCAAACCTTTAATGCATTTCTGACAGTGTTGGTCATTTTTAATCGTAGATGTAACGACATCCTAAATTCACCATTATTCCACATATTCTGAATTTCTCTATTTTATTTTTCCTTTATTATTGGTCTTGGCATTTATGTAGGGAAGTAAATTAGACTTCTAAAGTATTTTTTATAAGCATTAAACAGAATATAAGCAATACCAAAAACCCCCCAAAAAAGCATTTTTTACATATGAAATCTAATTTATTAATAGATACCTGACATAATAAATTATATGATTCAATGAATAATGTTTCATTGATTCCTAGTTTCATTGAAGTGTAAATGCAAATAAGCCCATATCAGTTTTTTTTTGTACTGTATAAAGAGGATGAAAAAAATGTAATATCTTCCTTCATACAGCTCTAAGTTTAATGGGGATGTTGTTAAGTTAATGGGCAATTATAGCACCTGAAGTAAAATCAGTGATAGACTTATGAAGACAATAATATGCAAATGTATAAGAAAGATACCCAAGTTATTACAAAATAGACCTGACAGGATTTTGAAAGAAATAGTATCCACATTTATTTCTGAAGCCCGTAGTAAGAGTTAGCCGTGGGAGAGCAAATGTGTACTGAAGTATTTTAGACCACTGCAAAAGTACGATGTATTATTTAAAGAATTGTAAAAAAAAAAAAAAAATGGAAAGGCCAGAAAAATTTTATCAAAAATGACTTTAAGCTACCCTTGAAAGAATGTGGGATAGCAGGATAGCATTTATTCAAAGGTAAATGAGAAATAGAAAGCAGATGACATATTTTAGGCATAAGCAACAAAATAGGGAAGAGATAGAGAATATTCAAGTAATAAAATACAGAAAAGTTAAGCCATTGTGTACATGTATGATGGATGCATGAATATACGGTGAATATTCAGAAATAAAATTTGCAGATCAATGAACTGGGTGCTATAAAAAAAACATTGTTTGGCATAAATAAGCAAAAATATTATGTGGCAAAAGACTATTACCAATTTCACTTTTCTAGACTGCCCTCCTGTTTCAAAAAAATAATCTGTGAGAAATGCAACCTTTGGGGAAATACATATTCCCAGGTAAATATCAACTTCAGACATTTTTAAGGAGCTTAGTTTATAAGATGTTGAGTTTATTTATAATTTGTATTAAAACTTCTAGAGTGGTATTTTTTTTGTGAAGTTATCGGGCAATATTACTGAGAATTATCCATGTATCATATTCTGTTAGATGGATTGGAAATTACATAGAAAAAGACAAAAGAAAGGTTTACATATTTAATGGAGGTTTTAAGGGAATATTAAATGTGCTCCATAAAATGGATGAACAATAGAAAGTTATCGATGCACTTCAAATGTTATGAACTTGTGCCAAGATATCCATCATGTTTACTATTAGGTAATGGAGATAGTGGTTAGTATATAAATCACATTTATTAAAAATACATAATTTTGAGAATTAGAAACACTTTTTATTCTGGCAATCATTAAATAATATAAGTGGGTTGTGTTTCATATCTCATTTGGAATTGGTTTGGTTAGGATTTCCATACAAATTCTTGAATAAATGATATTATAAAGAATAATTCATTTTGACAACAAACATAGATACATGTTTATTGAATTTAAAAATTTGTAGAACCATAGTGTTAAACATAAAAATTTGTACTTGAAAGCTGGGAGCTATGTAATAAGGAGGGGAGAATTGGAAGGATAGAAAGTGATCATACATTTTTCTTTCCTTTCTTTCTTTCTTTCTTTCTTTTTCTTTCTTTCTTTCTTTCTTTCATCTTTCATATTCAGAGCCATATCCTTTCCCAGAATGCTCTTACAACTCCTAATGCTCTTTTCTCAATATCTTCATTTATTTTGCTCTATACGCACTAAAAATAAAACTTTCCCCTAGTCTATCCAACCCACTCAATTTTCTTTTAATTGGAATTTGCATTCATCTGTATAGCTGAATTTAAGAAAAATTTGAATTATTTGCATTTTAAAAAACCTTATTTGCTAACCCAATAGTCTTCAATTGACTGATACCCAGGCAATAACACCAAATGAAGTGAAATGGGCAGACCAAAGGAGCGATAGTAGCTTATTCAGAGATGTCACTCAATTGGTTCACCTCACTGCCTATGAGTGACCAGTTGTATGCTCCCCAATTTCTTCATCTGTAGACTGGTAGGGTGGTGTGCTAGGACAGGCTCTACAGGGTCCCCAGAGCCAACTGTGCACATCTCCCAACTCTGTGTTCAGTGATGTCACATACTTGAAATCAGTCATGCTGAGAGTACTTAACACCACAGAAATTGACAAATACTAAAAATAAGGGTATATGTCTGTTCTCCCTCCTTATCTGACCTGGTTGTTAAACATTTAATAAGACATCACTGACTGGGAATTATTATAACAGTGTGTTATCTCATAGGCCTAATATAACAATAAATAACATTAGTTAATAACGGGAAAGTGCCTGGAAAACAGAAAGCACTACACAAATGGTTGCTGTTATTATTGCTATTTATTAAGCTATTATTACACAAAGAGTAATATCTATTATAAAAGGTATTTTTTGCCTTTACATTGATATTCACAGGTTTTCCACAGTTTGTACATTTTCTGGCAACACTCTTCTTCAAGATAGAAGGAATGAGAGTGATAGACACACCTTCTATCTTTGTGGTGCAGCACAGAAAAGAGATGGCAGGTGTAGGAAGGTTGGGAAGAGCAGACATATGAAAGCCAGTTAGCAGACAATTGCAATGATACAGACATGAAGTGTGAGTCATTTGATCCATGATGACGGTGTCAATGGTTAAAAATAGCAATATGTGGCTAGATTTGAGTCATCTGAAAATGTAAGAAATCAACAATATTCGTGAATTCTCTATGAAAACAAAATGATTCCAGCTTTAGAACTGGAGAGATGATAATACTACTTGCTGAGACAGTGATTATTAGCAAAGGTCTTTTTCTGGATCATGGCAAGTCTATACACTCAGTTTTGAATATGTCTGCACCGCCTTGGAGATAGCCAAGTGAAGTTTTAGAGTCGGATAGCGTTATGCTACATATGATACTCAAAATATGTGTATAGGCTAGAGTTAAGATATAAGGAAGTTTCAGCAGAAAGATAGTAAATGAAGTCAAGAGATTGAATGAATTACCGCGGAAGAGGAAAGCCTGGGTAAAGACGGGCTGAGACAATCGTTCCTTGATCATGATTGCAAAGTAGAACACGAGGGAGTTCAGTCAATCCTGCTGTTCAGGTCTAAATTCAGAACAATTAATTAGACTCCCGTGGGCAGTCTATTTATTTATTTAGGTTTTGAAATTTTCTATAATATGCCAATATGTGGCCAAATTTGAGAACCACTGATTCAGATTTTCAAGAACATCAACAAAGGAAGCTAAGAAGGGGGAAGATAGGAGGTGGGAGAAACAGGAACCATAGAGTGTCACAGATTTTAAGGAGAAATGTGCTTAAGGAAAGATGGAATAGAAAAGAGTGTTGAATGCTGCTTAAAAGTGATCCCTGGATTTAGGGACGAAGGTGTCAGGAAGATCCCAAGGCAGCTGTTTTTAATAGTGGTGGGTTCAAAAACCAGATTAAAGCTGCTTGTGGAATGATTGTCAGGTAAGAGTGGATAACAGTGACTCTCTTTGAGAAGTTCTGATAGAAAAGAAGAGAATTATGGGGGTAGCAGTAATCAGATTTAGCCACAAGGGAAGATTTTTGTAATGTGGTGAAATATGAGCAGTTTGTGTCTCCTTGGGAGAATTCCAATTGAGAAGAAAGTATTGAATGTAGAGAAGATAGACTCTGTAAAAAATAATACAACACTTGCTAATTGCTGGAATTTAATAAGAGGAAACAGTGAAAAGGGACACCTCCACTGAAACTGGAAAAAAGGGTGGAGAACGTTTACAGATATAACAAAAGATTAACGTTGATCGTCCCATTCAAGCTAAGATAAAATGAATTCCACATAGCCAAGAACATTTCCAGAAAAAAAATTAGACTTTACAGTAGAAATGTCAGGATGTGTTTCTGACTTACGAAAATATCAATCACAACAATCACAACAAGGCTGTTTCTATCCTTTTAAAGCAATTTTTATACAGTGTGGAGTGGAGGGAAATTTTTGTGTGGAAGATTTCTTTGGAGGAAGCCATATTGAAAATCCACCTAATAAAAGTGAGGGGTTTAGGATGCCTTTGCCTCTTGTCTCAAGTCTAGTGAGGGAAGCCTTCCCTTCATCAAGGACTAATCATGAAGTCCAATACATTTTCCCAGAAAATGGGGGAAATCCATGGACTGATGCCTGCCTCATGCTTACTTAAGTATATTAAAGTTTCTTGGTAAAGAGCAGAGACAGAGAACCAAGGTTTTGTTTGGAAAACTAATGACAAACAACAACAAAAAAGGACTTAGAAATGTGTAAGCAGAAGGGAAAACCAACCCAGAGTCATTTTAAGTTGTGACAGGAGAATTTCCTGAACTGAGAATCTATGTGTACCATGGATTATTTGGAGATCCGGAGGCTAAGGAGAACGTTACATTAAAGTAGAGGCAAGGCTTTTGTCATGGGTCTGTAAGAGCTGAAGCTTCCAAGAACCTCCCAAAAGTGCCGCCGGAGAGTCTGTCCCAGAGAAACAAAAACTATCCTTACAAGTCAGAGCAGCACAATCTGCAAGCCGTGCTGCCTCCTATGGTGAGGTGAAAGCACCTCTGGCAGGTAGATGATGCAACATGAAAGTCTGCCAAGCCACCCATATCCCAAAGTGAAGTTCTAGCTGTTGTTGGCCCACTTTGGCTTGGAGGCAGGGTGGCAGACTGGAGAAGGCTTCATTTTGCATGAGGATTGAAGTACTGATTGAAATGATATACTAGAAATTTCTGATTTCCAAACCTAGATTTGAGGAATTACAGTGGACATCAGACTGTCCATTATTTAACAATGAGCAGAAAAGATAAAGCTTACCCCCACTGAAGAAAGATTAAAGAACAGTAGGAGGCAAAGAAAAAAAATGTTTTTATTACATCATGCATGTTGTACTTTTTCAAACCAACAGTAAAGCTTGATATGAGATTCTTTGAAGGTTCAGGAAGCAGCCTGTCCCCTAGGTGATATGATTTAATTTTTCCTGTGAAAGACATGACTTGGTCACCAACTAAGAAAGGAAGTAGTAAAAATAGTAAAGCAGAGATCTATGGAAAGTAGGTCAGTTTGAAATAGAAGTCATAGAGAATGGTAATAAGATAACTGTGTGAGTTTGTATGTTTTGCTTCCAATTTTGAAGGTGCATTCGATATTAGTGACCACAATTTATAGTGATATCTAGCTGCTGTGTCTGATTGTAATTCTCTCCAGTCAACCACTACTGTTTCTTGAGAAAGATGATGATCAATATCAAGGTTTGAGTTTTGCCAGATTATATCAACAGAAAGACATGGACAAATCAGCTATACAAGCCATAGGTTCATATGATATTGAAATGATAAACCATGTGTTTCAGTTGGATGAGGCAAGAAGACAGAAACATGATAATGGATTGTTGGATGTAGAGAGATACTGGTAAAAATGTTAAATTATTTTAAATTTGATAATAAAATTGATATTTACTTTATGTATAAATATATGTTTATGTTGCATCAATATCTGCTATTAATTTGATAGCCATAGTGGGAGTAATTAAACAAACAAAATGGGAAGGCAGGGGATTGTGATCTTGTGGTCTTTGCTTCTGATTGGAGCCTTTGCTTCTGATTGGAACATTTTCTGCTAACTGACCTCACCAAACATCACCTAGTTGACTCAGCTTAGATTCTCCGCTTAAATGTCATTAAAAGCAAATAGAATTATGAACTTGTCTTTAGAGCACTGATGTTACTTTGTGATTTTAATGTGTGGGATTGTTTGATTAATGTATACCTCCCTAATTTGTGTACCTAGACCCAATTCCAATAGGGGCAGGGGAGGGTTCCCACACAGCCGAGCAGGTCTCAGAACACCAATTGGGTGTCCTACAGTACAGCCCAGTTATGACATACTGAGATAGCATTAGGTTCCACACATTGCCCCTTGCCCCCTTCAGAGGGCAGTGACAATCCCAGGTCATCTGTGCTTCCGATCTGCTGGCTGTAAATCAGAGATTCCCATAACTCACTCTTTTGGTTCCATCTAGTTGCTACAGGGGCTCATGAAACTCAGAGAAATATTTTACTAACTAGATCACAGTTTAATTAAAGGGAACAGCTGGACAAAAGAGATGCATAGGACCAGGGATGGGGAAAGGGTGCAGACCTTTCAGGCACTCTCCAGGTGTATCACTCTTCCAGCACCTTCAAGTGCTCACCAAGCCAGAAGATCTCTGACCCCATTTCTTGTAATCACATGGCTGGGTCTCTTGGCAACCAAGCCCCATCTTTAGGTGAGATACAAAAGTCACCTTATTAACATAACAACAGAAACCTTCATAGCTCTTAAAACTTAGAAACTCCCAAGGTTTTTAGAAACTCTGTGCCAGAAACTGGGACTGAAGAAGACCTAATATATATGTATATTTCTTATTATAAATCACATCACACCCCCCTCTAGACTATAAATACCATCAGGAGAAATACAATATTTTTGTTTGCTTTTTCTTCATCATTTCATGGAGGAGGCTACAAAAAATTGTAGCTGAATTAAATATCAATAATATAAGTTATTGGAAGACTCAATCTATTGTCCAAAGGGGATTTAAAAAGGACAACTCAATAGCCAGTCTTAATTTTTTGTGTTGTATTTGGCTGCTCAGAACTAAAATAATTTAGAGGAATTAATTTCTCATTGCTCTGAGAAAAGAAATATTGCTATCATTAAATAGAATTTATAGAACTCAATCCATTAATATGCTGGAAATTGTGCACACGGCAATTCGTATTCATGTATATGGTTAATTAAAATCTAGACTGGGCAATTATTACTTTTATAAAGGTGAAGTGATTTAGCTAATGCAGTAAAACTCTTCATGCAAATACTTGACACTTCCAAAAATGTGTTCATCTTAGATTCATCCTAAGAATGAGCAGGAATAGATTTATCTGTCATTACTGAGAGATTCCATTCACTGTATGTGTAGTACGCTTAACTAAAATCCATCTTGAATCCAGCTTTGTTATCAGGATAGTTCTTCCTCATGGACTGTTTATCTATTACTTTAATCTGGGCTTATTGAAAATACATAAAGCAGGCCGACCAAGTGGTGTGTTGGTTGGGAGCTGGCTTGGGATGCCAGAGGGCCCTGGTTCAGATCCCACATATGAGGGCCAGTGACACTGCCCTCTACAGCTAACATGCTGAACAACATCTCCACCTGGAGCTGGGCTGCCGTGAGTCGCCCGTGAATGCGTAGGCAGCAGCCACTGCTGCAGTGGGTTGACATGGGCTACCATGTGTAGCCAGCAGCCGCAGTGAGAGGCCGTCCAGAAGCCGGCGACTGATCTGACTCCCCTGGGGAAGAGCACAAAAAAGATGGTGCCAACTTGGGCCAGTGAAGCAACGTCCTCCACTGCTGGACTGAGGAACAAAAGGACAGCAACTTGTCTGTTCCCCTTCACCCAATTCCCCAATAAAAATCTTAAAAAAAAAAAGTTATGAAAATACAGAAAGCTTCAAGCTTTTAAGGAAATAGAAAGCATAAAATGTTCTTCAAACATATATATATATATATGTATATATATATATTATAATTTCTTGAATTCTCCAATTTTCAAGATATGAGAAAAATGTTTCAGTTGAAATTAAAATGACTGTTCAGAACTCTTTTTAACACCTCCCCTTTTTTTCATTTCCATACCTGTATAGTAAATTTCCTGTTGACTATTATCATTCCTATAGGAAAATATTATAATATACATATAGAGGTTATCTACAAAATATAATTTAAAAATAAGTAGTAATTATAGATATTAGCTAATGAGTTTCATGCACTATTGTATTAATGAGCTTTCAGACACAAATCAAAAGGTAGGTATAATAATAAAAATAATAGAAATATAGTTCTATTTATTTGTTATTATCATCACAACTTTGCAGATTAGAAAAAGAAGGATTAAATGTTTGTCCAAGTTCACAGTTCTAATAAGAGGCTATAACTAGTATACAGTTTATATAAAGTTCCTATTTACTCATACAGGTATGTTAGTTGCTTTTGTTTCCTTGTCATTTGCTTTAGAATAGGTGAAAACACGTGTGCTGTTTTACTTGATTAAATAATTCAAACAATAAAATACTGATAAAGCAACACTTTATTTCAATGTAATTAGATGGTAAATCTCACACCTATCCACATACAAACATGGAGGGTCATGGTTTGAACCATTTAATGCCTGCATTCAATCACTAAATCAACAGTTTTGTGGTAGTATGCATTTATTTTTCTAAAATTTAAATATAAATGTAGTCCTTCAAATAATTATCTATTTAGGTGGTTTCAAATATATATTTTCAAGTTCTTAAAAATGTTTAACATTCTGATCAATTTGAAATAATTTCTAACTAAAACTTCCAGTACTTCTAGTACTCTAGTATTTTTAAGTACTAATTACCTCCAAATTAGTTATTTGTCTTATAGGTAAGTTGTATGTGCAGTTAAACATTAAATTTTTATATTTTGGTTTTAAATAAATTAATCATTATGATATAATCAAAAGATAAAAAATGTATTTCAAAATAAAATATGTGATGGGTTATTCTGTTTTTTTTTTTGCTGATTTTTTCACTGAATGTTGTTACAGTGCTATATAATTCATCCACTTAGTATATTTTATCAGGTCTTATATCTTTATTTCTGAGTAAATGTAACATGTTAATTTATATTTTGTAAGTAACTGTCTCTCTTGATGATTTTATCAACGTTTGGAAATTTCATCAAAGGAAAACAAAGAAGAGAAATATATTGTATTTCTTTTGTCCTTAGGTACCAACAAACATCCTTGATACACACCCACACACAGTATGAGTCATAATAATTCAAAGTATAATTTTTTAAAAGACATAGTTACTGAGAGGATGCCCACTTAGCCTGTAAATGAGTAACAGACACTTTTACCTTTGGAATTAACAGGGAGCATAATCTGTAAGAAGTTACAAAACTTGTTCACTGTAATTCCACCTTAGTTCATTACATGAAACCTTTTTCCTTTTCTATTGGAACATGGCCATTTTTGTGAAGCGCTGCATGTATATTTGATGAATACGTAAGTATATATTTTTATTGATTCTGTGAACAATTTCTTGTCACCTGTTTTATTTCTTAATCTGTGTTGTGCAGGAAGTGCCACTAAGATGTTTCATACACGTCCAAAGGACGCCTAGAAGATGATGGCTGTGTAATTACATAGTATATCATAAACGATGTAACTCGGGCACAGCTGAAGATTACTTCAGTTTTGAATTAATCTGAATGACCCCAGCTTTATTGCTGTTGCGTTTCTAGAAATGATAAAATGTCAAGTCTTTAGAAATCAAAGGACAGAGCCTAAACAATCTGACATGACAAATGCATAGTTTCTCTGACTTGTTCCATATTCTGTGAACTTTATTACCAACTACAGTCTTTTACTGAGAAACTCTTGTCTTAATGAATGTGTCTTCCACTTTACTAAAGTGTATTTCTGCTGTGTAAAAAACAGAAAATTCATTGCTCTGTATAGTTGTGTCTTATGTACTCTGAACCTCAATGCACAAAAAAGATGTAAGTAGTGAATCACTGTTTTACTTCTATTGTACCTAAAGTTTGGTTGGGCACGTTAGTGGAATGCTATTGAGCCAATCTTTTCTGGACAATCCTACTATTTCAATTTATCACAAGTTTTTCAATGCCATCAGATGATAATGAAATTTCTGCACATGTTGTATGCTGACATCTTTTTAAAAAAACTTGTATTTAACTTATGTTGATAAAGCACTACAAAGAATAGCTTTCTTCACATTTATTGTTACTGGCCTCATAAAATGTGCTTTTGTAAAACATAAAGCTCATGTCTTAGCATATTGCCTTGAAAAGAAAGACTCCATCTGTAGTGTGCATTATCTGATGTACTCAGGTTGCATTGCAAAGTTTTAAGAATTCTTTGACACTGGAGGGTCTCAATTCCGGCAAACTCTCCACCTTCACTAACCATAATTCCTGAGTGATAACACTAGACTAGATTGTTTCCCTAAATGTTTTTATTCTAATTTTTGCTTTCAAATGTTCAAATGGAAAGCCAAGTCATAAACCAAAGACGTAACTTGAAGTTGCTCCCCTTGATCGGATAGCATAAGCAGAAATATCCCAGCTTTTTAAGTTAGATGCCCATATTTTCTAAAGATTCCATTCAACACCTCCAGCTCCATCCCACTCCAAAATTGTACCACCATCACCACCACATACTGCCGTCGATGATTGAAAACTGAAATCCATTAGACTTGACAATTCCTTGTCTCTCAAATCTCTGCTTTGAAATCTCATCTTTCGGACACATACATGTATATATATATATATATATATATATATATATATATATATATACACACACACATATACATATATACATATATTTACATATATATATATNATATATATATATATATATATATTCATAAGCTTCCTAATTATATATCCTGATAGAGGAGGATTTACAGTTCTTTATTCTGTTGCTCTATTGCTCTTTTTTATTAGGAAAAATCCAAGACCTCCCCTAACACTTATTAATGCACCATGAATTTGGACCATGACCAATCCTACTGTAGACGCAAGGATTTTATTGTTTCTTCAGTCTCTTTATCGCTGTCACACAATGAGAGGCGAACAAGGTGGAGATGTTTCTGATAAATCATATTTCTATTTAATAAACATTAAGAAAGGAAGAAAAAAGGAAAACAGCTCACATATCTGTGTCTTGTCCTTTTTCTTTGTAATTTGACCCTGAGAGTTTAGTACAACCTTAAATAACTGTGTCACATGCTTTCTTGCCACAAGAAACATGAATTAAGGCATCCTCATATTTGTTAATATCTCAGGAGTGCTTCAGTAGGATAAGGGTTTAATATGGCTACTGGGAAATACGTGTGCTGTGTAGAAAACTGGTTGCAGAAGTCACATTGGATTCTGCTTATATAATCATGGCTGTTTGAACTCAGACAAATTCCTTTTAAATAGCTGTCTTTACCCTGCTTGTAGACAATGGGCATAAAATGTAGCCTATGATTTTGATCTTTCTCTGTGCTCCGTTTGCCTTCAGTTCAGGCCCTGCTTTAAGTTCTCAATCATTGAGCATCTCCATATGACAACCACTGTGTTAATTGTTTAGGGAATAAAACCTAAAGAAATATAATCTTAGCCTATGAGACATCATTAGCTTGATCAAGTAACATGACTTCTTAACCCAAATTATTTGTAATGTCTATATAACATTTCAATATTGCCCCTTGGAGTTATTTTTTGTCTACCTTATTTGTTATTACTTAAACGTGTTCTTCTGGAAAGCTTCCTCATATCCCCGCTGAGGACAGGTATACTATCAATTGCATGTAGAAAAGGAATTAACTACACAAGTATTTTATACCACTGTAAAACATACTTTGTGTTGTTTACATAGAACCAAACAAATTTTAGGTAAATATTTAGGTGTCTTGAGACTTAATATTTTATGTCCCATTGAGGTATTGTTCATTGGATGTAAATAATGCTAATTTTTACATTATAAGAAAAAATGGGGGCCGGCCGAGTGGCACATTGGTTAAGAGTTGGCTTGGGACACCCGCTCTAAGCAGCAGGGCCCCGGTTCGGATCCCATGTAAGGACCAGTGATGCTGTGCCCTCTACAGCTAAGATGGTGAACAACAGCTCCACCTGGAGCTGGGCTTCCAAGAGTCGCCGGTGACGGCGAAGGCTGTAGCCTCTGCTGCAGTGGGCTGTCGTGAGCTACCGTGAGTGGCCGGCAGCCAAAAACAAAACAAAACAAAACAAAAAAAACAAAAAAAAGAAAAAAAAAAAGAAAAAATGGTGTGTGTGTATATATATATATATATATATATATATATATATATATATATATATAGTTTTGGTTTTTTTTGTGTTTTTTTTTAATTGAGTGGAAGAGGAGGAGCGGATGGCAAAATTTAAGCATCACCAGGGCTAATGAAGTTACCAAATATTGAAACTGATTGTGAAAGAACTGTGAGGCCTCTGCAAATAATTGGGAAGACAAAAGAAACTATTTGGCAGAATCTCCATGAAGTGTCGACTGATGCTTTTCTCATATTTACTAAAGCCAATAGCTGTAATATTGCACTCGTAATTTGTTGAATGCATTTCACCATTCAAAAAACATATTAAAGGCCTTTTCAATTTAATTTTTATACATGTAACTAGAATTCTAAAACAAATTAATTACCTTGGTTGCTTACCACTTGGGAAATGCAATCCAGAATTAATTAATAGTCATTTAGACTAAAAAGTCAGTATCAAAATGTAAACTTTGTATTTCATTTTTAGTTTTGCATTGTTATGTCCTTGTATTCTCTTCCTTTCCTTATTTTGATTGAACAGGTTGATGTTTAATCCGTTTACTTTGATGAGATGTCAGTAAAATAGCTATGCTATATTTTCCCCATGACATTCCTTACAGAATTTTGAAAACTCTTTTAAACAATGTATATGTTTTCATTTTTGTAGAATATTATAATTTTTCATGATTCTGGTATATTTCCTATAGATAGGGATTTTTTACGTTTTCTTAGTATGAAATTCATAGTGATGTCCATGCTCCACCTGGTGGTAAAAAAATAAGCATTTTACCTTTTTTCTGTTTTTAATGCTAAAAAACAAAATGGGGGATAGGAGTTTACATCTTAATTTTAAAAGTGTGTAAAAGTACCTAGCAGAGTACTAAGTAAAAATTTACTAAACATAAACTGAATATTAGTCTATAATGTGCTGAACTTAAATCCAACATAAATTAAAATTTTGGTTACTTGTATGTATAATCATTTTACACTTTTACACTTTATTTCTAGTGTTATGATTTATTCTAATTGAGTAAATATTCCATTCATTTTTATATTTCTATTATTATATATGTTTTATATTTATATATGTTACAAAACACAACTTAACTTTCCATAAATATTTATCATCTATCTCTATGTAGCTATGTATCTATGTACCTATCTATAGCTATCATCTGTCTATCATCTATCTATCATCTATCATCTATCTATGTATCTATCTATGTATCTATCTATGTATCTATCTATCTATTTTTCTTTCTTTCTTTCCTTATGTCTTATATCCTGCATCCTGTTGTATAACTACCATTAAATTTCATGGGTTTCCCCACCTTCACATTGATGTTAGCTACACTTTGATGCTGTTAGTATATAAAGTATTTCCTCATGGTAATTTTAATTTAACATGCTCTGCTATTTATAATGCCCAATTCAAATTTTAGAAAAGGATCTATTACTCAATCATAATCCTTAATTTGACAGCATATCATCTTTCAATTTTCCACACTTATGTTTTAAATTTGATTTGTTTTCTGTAGACTATATTTTTCCACCCTGGTACTCTTACTACATACTTAACTAACTCCACTGTCAACACAAATTACATGTGTCTCAACAGGCATCTTCCATCTGAAAGTTCCCGAATCTTCCCCTATTGGCTCAGCTATCGGAAGAATTAGAGCTGTGGATCCTGATTTTGGACAAAATGCAGAGATTGAATACAATATTGTTCCAGGAGATGGGGGAAATTTGTTTGACATCGTCACAGATGAGGAGACACAAGAAGGAGTCATCAAATTGAAAAAGGTACGTAGATAAGTTTTTAGATGGTGGACTACCCAATAATAATTAAAGAACAGAAAAACCAAAACTTGAAAATGACAGCAATTTTAATTTTCCTTCAATTAACAATATTTCAGATGAAAAAGAGCAGGTGACCATGAAACTTTCACTCCCACAGACACTTTTATTCTGTTATTTAACAGGCATATATTTTATGTTGAAACAATTAGGCCTACTTGTTCAGTTAAATCTTAAAAATTCTTACCAGAATTTAATTAATTTTTTAATTTTTTATTGTTCCAAGCTTAGATGAAAAAATTAATGTAAAAATGACATCGAGAAGTAAATTCTAAATCCACTAGTCTTGGTTTTGCCTCTTTTATGACTTTCTGAGAATATAAATATCTAATTCACATATCGGTGAGTGTTGACATCAGTGGAAAAATCCTAATGCAGGCAAGCTGTAATACTGGAGGAGTGGAAGAAATGAGAACGATAAAATAATTTGAAAGCACTGTCAACAGTATGAAATTCAAGTTGGAAAAACATAAAGCAGGGTGAAAGAATAACAGGGAATGTGGTGGATAGTGGCTATGTTCCAGTGCAGAGGTCAGAACAGGCTCCTGTGTTAGGGAGAATTACAGCAGAGACCCAAAGCAAGCAAAAGATGAGCCATGTGGAGTCTGAAAGATGTGTGTTCTGGAAGGATTGAGCAGCAATTGCAAAATCTCTGAGGTGGGAGCTTCCTGGGCCAGGAAGCCAGTGGAGCTGAGTACAGTGAATGAAGATGTCTGTAGCCGGAGATGAGGTCGAAGACACAGAGGAAGAGGTGGCCCATCATGGAGGCCAGGCCAAGAACTTGAATTAGATCATGATGTGAAAAGCCCACCATGGGTTTAGATCTAAATTATTTTTACCCTTGTGAAGCCAGGATACTCTGACTGTTCTGAGGAGAATAACGACTAAGAAGTACAAACAGAAATAGACCAGTTAAGAGACTAGAAATATTAATAGTCCAGGAAACCAATGATGGATCTATGGACCACGATCTCTCTCTATAGTGAGGTGGAGGTTGTGAGAAATTGTGAGATTCTGCCTAGATTTTAAAGGAACAGCTAAAAAAGATTTTTATAAATATTGTGATCATCTGGTAAATTACAGCAAGCATTTAAATACTTGTAGATTTGGCTTTAGTGTTGTAATTTGTTTTAATCTCTAAATAAGGAACTGCCAGGGACCATCCCTACCTGCTAAACTATTGTTCTGCTGGAAAGTAAAATTGCATCCTACAGGCTACATCTATTATCTTTAAACAGTGACTCAGGAGGGAATTTTTGTAACAAAGTTTTAAAATGTTCTATACTTTACCTACCTACCTACCTTCCTGCATACCTATCTACGTATCTGGTAAATATATTGAGTGTATGTGTGGGATGCACACATATACAGATAGATATATGACTTCATTAAACATGGCAGTGTGATTTCATTAAATAAAATAATTAGAAAATATTCAGTTCAATATAGCCCATGAAAAACTCAAAATTAATTGAAACAAATGCAGTTACCAAAAATTGATGTACAGTTGAGATACGTTATATTAGATTCAGGTGTACATCATAATGATTTGATATTGGTATATAATGTGAAGAGATCAACACAATAAGTCCAGTCCAGTTAATGTTCATCATCATACATCGTTAACACATTTTTTTTCTTGTGATGAGAATTTTTAAGTTTACTATCTTAGCAACTTTCAGATGTGAGCTTTTCATTTTAAAATTCCACATATAAGTGATACTATGCAGCATTTGTTTTCTCTATTTGACTTATTTCACTTACTATAGTATAATGCCCTCAAGGTTCATCCATATTGATGCAAATGGCAAGATTTCTTTCATCATTTTTTTATGATTGAATAATATTGCACTATATATAATATATATATCATTATCATTAGCACATATATATAATATAGTGCAATATATATAAATATTTCAATCATATATATATATATATATATATCTATATATATATATCATGTTTTCTTTATCCATTCATTTGCCGATGGGCACTTAGGTTGTTTTATGTTGTTTCCATATCTTGGCTATTTTAAATAATACTGCAGTGAAGATGGAGGTGCATAGTCTTTTCCAGTTAGTGTTTTTGTTTGTTTGTTTTTGTTTTTTTAATAAATATCCAGAATGGAATTGCTGGATCATAGGTAATTCTATTTTTAATTTTTTGTGGAAACTCCATTCTGTTTTCCATAGTTATTGCACCAATATGCAATCCACCACAGTGCACAAGGGTTCCTTCCCTTTTCTCCACATCCTCGCCTACACTTATTTTTTGTCTTGTGGATGACAGCCATTCTAACAGGTGTGAGGTCATATCTCATTGTGGTTCTGATTTGCATTTCCTAGATAGTTAGAGGTGTTGAGCATCTTTACATGTTGGCTTGCATTTCTTTAAATAGAGTTTATTTTTTATTTTTATTATTTTAGTGAAAACTGTATCTTGGAGAGATCATTAGGTATCCTGGAAGAACTAGATGTATTATAATAATAAATATGTATGTAAATATTAATACCAGTGTTTCAGTTTCATAATGATCTTAAAATTGCTTTTTTGAAAACCTTTCCTTCAATATTGTAGCATGGCATAGCAAATGATTTGATGTAAAACCAAATTCATATAGGAATTATGTTCTGAAGTATACTAAATGTATTTAGAAAGTGCAAAAAATGCCTATCATACATTTGAATATGTAGTTGTTTTTTAAACATCAGTTATTTTAATTTTTTGGCTGATATTAGCGCATGATATTCTTTGTTTTCAGAGTTTTCCTTTTTTAACTTACGTAAAATAAGTTAAAATGCTTAAAGTTCTCTGAAGCACATATTCTCATTATTGTTTTATCTCCAAAATTATTACTTGCTTTTCCATTACTATTTTCCCCTCTCTCATCTTTCAATATGTAGTGAGTGTCTAAGTGGATAAAAATGATGGTCAGGTTTATATGAGTTAAGATGAATAAAAAAATGGAATTTTTTAAAGTTTATTTTTTAACCTTAACTTGGCTTCAGTTTATGAGCTCTGCGACAGAATGCCATTTCACTGTGTCAATTTCAATTCAGAATACCATTATGAAACTTTATAAATCTCTCCAAGGCACAAGATATTGGTTAGCACAATAAAACAAAAATCTATTCTTACTCTATATTTATGTCATATTTCACTGAGTAAACTATAAATAAATAAAAAGTGCCCAATATATTATCAAATATTATAACAATAAAAACACAAAATTGGGATAATTAAACTTTTTTAAATGTTCATACCATCTAAAAATTATGAAATGACTAAATTTAAAATGAGAGTATAGGCGTTTTAAATTCAGCAATGTTTTTCTTAAAAGTGAAATTAATTTTATTTTTAGCCAATGTTATGTTTCCTATCGGGTAATTAGGGATAAATATATATTTATTGGATATAAAAATAAACATGAAATTACATGAGTTAGAAACATTTAAAGACTGACATACATAAATATTTATAGAGTACTAAGGTTTTCTTATTACTGATTGAGAAATTTAGACAATTAAACAGCGGGATGAACACTTAAATTATGCAAAAGAACAATTTAATAACTTGCATAAATTTTCAAACAGTTCTGTACCATTTCTACAAAAGTATCTACTAGGAACTAATATGTAATGATATCATAGTTAAAATGCAGAACACTGAAGCTGTTTCCCATTTATTTTAAAATAAGTAAATTTTTTGGAATTAAAAAATTACTATTTTCATGTTACTTGGCAATATTTCGTTTCAAATAAACTTTGCTGTGGTCACATTGAATCCAAAGCAGAATTATTTTTTTTTATTCTTAAACACATAGGAGATAAAATACATTATTCTTCACCAGGACTCTTTAATAAATAGGCTAAGCTTTCAACTGGTCCCACTGGACATTTATATTGTACTTGTACTCTGTTAGTCACTAAAACTCATTTTTTTTTTTGTAGTCTTCAAACAGCAAGGCAGTGAGTTCAAATGATTTGGTAGCATAGCACCATCATGTGGTTAATTTTTGAATAACTCTTGTAAAAATGAAAGTAACATTTGGAATAACTTTTTATTTGTAGCCAATCATACTCTTAATTTATTAAGCTTAAAATACTCCTAGTTTAACCACTCTGACATGCATAATTAAAAAAAAAGTGGCATTCTTTGTTTGTTTCTGCAAATAATAGGTTCCTGTTTTGATTAAAAAAAAAATATATATATATATATATATATATATATTTTTTTTTTTTTAACATCTACCTAATGTCCTTAAACAGTCTCATCAACCCTAAATAAGGCCCCAAATTGACATAACCAGTGCAGGTTGTGTGCTGCCTTGTAGACATTTCTGTGTGTTCTGCAGCCTTTTCCAATTCAGAATGTCTTAAGCTAAATTTCTCTCTTCTCCCAACTAAGGCTTACGTTTCCTGCTTCCTGGATTAAAGCTCTGCCTCCTCTACAGTTCCTTAAACCAGAACGCAGGCTTTTTCTTATGCTGCTTCCATGGCCATTGACCTCTCCTTGCCTAATAGAATGAGAAGCCAAGCCACTGATTTCTCCCGAATGAGGGTTAATATTTCCCTTATGGGTTAATTTACAACTCTCGTTACTCCTTTCCACCACAGCCATGGCTATTCTCTAGCTCTATACCTCATCCTCATCCAACTTGACTTTTCCTTATGAGTGAATGGTTGAAACATAAATCTATTCATCTTACGTTCATGTTTAAATCCATTTGTGGCTCCCACAACTAGTAAGATAAAGAAAACAACAGCATAGTTTGTATGACCATCTCCGACACACACACACACACACACACACACAAACATGCACACGCACACACACACATGCACACACACACACGCACACATGCACACATACACATGCACGTGCAACTTTACTACACCAAATTTACATCACATTTATTGCAATTTCTACCAAAGATGGTCTTCCTTTTGCATAGAAGTTACTTCCCACTTAAGTATCTTCATTAATTCTTCCCTGTTCTTGAACATACTGTCTCCTGTGCCTCTCACCAAAGACTTCCTTCAGGCAAAGTTGATCATGTCTACATCTATTCCCCAAATGTTAGCACTCCTGTCAAAGCACCTATGATATTTATCATGTTCACATTTTAAACACATCTGCTTCTCCCTACTATACTTTACCATTACTATATTTGTGTTGTAGTGATAAAAAGCTTGAAATATATAGGGTGTTCAGAATTTTCTGGACTAAAAAAACTTATCTCATGGTGGCTTACTGTTGTAGGTTCCTATGCATTATTTCTCTTAGTCTTCACATGATGTATAAAGCTCAACATATTTTCTAAAGTACTTAGAAAATAGTTTTCACTGATTATACAAATCGGAACTATGAAGCTCAGAGAAGAAAGGTAAATTTTTCAAAATCACACAGCTTGCGGTATATTAAGGTAAATGTTTGAAAAACATAGACCTTCAACTATTGTGAAAAGCGATATATGTTAGAAGTAAAATGTGAGACAGGTCATTCGGGGAAGCTAAAAAGAATCGGCCTCCCATATTATCATAATTTATGTGCATATAAATCATATATTTTACTTAGTCATTTATAATAATTGATAAAATATTTTTCATTTTTAAGAAAATGTCAACAAAAGTTCTTCTAACTCCTTTTTGTTTCTTAGTTCCAGAACTTGTTCCAAAAATTATTGTCGCAAAGTACAGGTATAAATATAATACCCATGATTCTTAAATTGATTCATTTAAACTATCAGTACAGTGCTCCAAAAAACTGGAGTGTATAAATCATCCACAGAAAAATTAAATGGATTTTTAATAAATAGTTCTATAACATATTTTTGGAGATAAGTTATATCAAATGAATATTTCATCATTTTAATATTCTTACTCACGGTACTTTTTATCTGGTAATTCTGTTCTTTTATTTTTATTATTTGTTTTTCATTTTAAAATTGAAATACTGTTGAGATTTATCAAAACTAATACCCTGATTTTAAAAATAGCCACATTGAGGGCCGGCAGAGTGACGATGGTTAAGAACTGGCTTGGGACGCCAG
>NW_017732219.1:658732-662853 GCF_001890085.2 Hipposideros armiger
TAGGATATTATTGTGGCATTTCTCCTACAATTTTCTCCAGTTCTTTGATAACAGCAGGATATAAGTTTTCAGTTACAAAAACCTTGTATGTACAGAAAGCTTCTTTCATCTCACTCTATCTGCCTGCTGTGATAGGTCAGGAGTTCTTAGAAAGCACAGACTATGTCTGATCTTCTAAAAGAAAAATGTAGAAAATGTTTCAGAATTCTCTCTGCATTTCTGGGCTTGAAATGGACTATGAAATAGCTGTGGATTTTTAATCAAATCGTTAAATAAAATTCAGATTTTATCTAGAAAAAATGTGCCTAATCATAAAGATAATCAGAGGCATTTCAATATCTAGAAGAAAGCAGAGAGGGCAATGAGAAACAATGGGCACTAACTCTTACATTCTAAGATAAAAGTTACCTCTGGGCCAGAAAATGAAATAAGTATGTGTCAGGGCAGCTCAACTAGCTTTCTAGGCGAAAAGACTTAAGGTGGTGAACTCAGAACAGTTGTACAATACAAGTTAGAGATCACTATGATAGAAAAATCATATGGTTTAATACTCATAGAGCATTAAGAGTTTACAAATACAGAAACATATAGTTTTCTATGTTCTTTAATTTGGGTTAGCTAGTGTAGCCCTCTATCTTATATATTTGTCTCTCTCAAACCTCACTTAAGGCATCCGATTTCTCTTGAACACTTCAAATGATAGGGAACTCAATACTTCTTCAAACAACTCATTCACTAAACAAGATGGCATGTTTCTCACTATTTTCTAAGTCTGTTGAATAGAGAAAAAGAGCAAAGCTTATCTGTCATTGCATCTTTCTGTCCTCAGAATGTATCCCAGGCCTTAACACCATGCAGGCCATCAGTATTTTAAAAATTAATTCAATATTGAATGTTTTATTTTGTTAAAGACTTCTTATTTTTTAACTTAAAGTTACCATTTTAAGAATGTAAATTATTGTTCATTCTAGTAAGAGACTAATAGAATAAGCCTAACTGATTCTGAACATGATAGTGATTCAATATGTAAATGTGTGTACTGTTTTGTTTTGATCTTCTTCATTCCAGGCTAAAAATTTTGCATTGTATTTGTAGCAGTTTCATATTTTTCTCTTAAATAATGTGTTGCTATCCCATTTTGGCAAACAATTGTCTTTTCATGAGTTTGATACCTTTAAACAAAACACTGTAGTCAAAATGTGAGCCTATCAAAACAAAAGCATCATAGGATCATCTCCTCTCATTTTTGAGATATCATGTTTCTCTTCATGTAACCAATAGCTATAATATCAACCATGACATATTATGCATACCATTCTTTACTTTTACTGGCTAAAGATAAGTCAAAATTCCTAACAGGAAAAAGATGGAAATGGAAGAAAATCAATATTATATATAAATAGCTATGAGGNAAAAAAAAATGTTTAAAAAAAAATAGCCACATCGATTACTTTCCCCTTTGTTATATGGGCATTTTCACCTGGTAATATAACAACTTTTATCCATCAAATAATTACAGTAAAACCTTGGATGGCAAGTAGCTTGGTTTGTGAGTGTTCTGCAAGACGAGCAAACATTTCTAATACATTTTAACTTGATAAGCGAGCAATGTCTTGCAGTACAAGTAGTTTATTTCCGGAATGAATTATGCTCGCAAACCAGTGTATTACTGTACTTGACTATTTTTATAGTAAAATGCTTAGTTGGATTCCTTCCCCAATGATGATGAGATGTACACAGACTCTCCCATAGCTCTCTCACATAAACAGACATACACAGTCTCTCCCATTTACCCTGACACACATAGGATACACCTGTTTTCCAAGTTTTAAATTTTTCCATAGCACTTAATATCACTCAACATGCTATATATTTTGCTTATTTATCTTATTGTTGTCCATCAACTCCCAGAAGACAGCAAGCTCCATGCAGGTGGTAATTGTTGTTGCTTTGTCTAGTTTCAGCATCTATAAATATGTCTAGAGCATGGTAGGATATCCAAGTAATATTTATTGAAAGGAAAAATAAACCGCCTTGGGAATTTTGCCCTTACTGACTTCTCTGGGGCTCATTTGCCTCTGACTTCCCCACACCTGGATCTTCTCATGTCAGTTCCAGTTTTACCTCTCAGAGATGCATTTCCTGCCTGCTCTATGTAACGTCTGCCCCCCTCCCATCCTTCTGTCCCATTACTCAGTTTTCCTCATAAATCGTACCACTGAAAACAATGTATTTACTTATTTCTTTTTTTGTTGTGGCTTTCCCTTTCTACAGTATAAGATCCATGATAAAATGGACTTAACTTGTTAAACACTATATTCTCAATTCCTACCATGACACACAGTAAAATTTAATCAATATTTGATTCAATTTATGGGGATTTAGAATAAATAGAAGAAGTAGGTGCAGACATTGTATATGATTGACTTAATATGTAACTTGAGCAGTGGTACTGTTTTAGAATAATTTCTTATGGAATGGGAAAGTGCCACCAACAAATAAGTGAATTGACTATTATATTGATCATAAAGCTAAGTTTTGGGAGACTTGATTCTCTCTAAAATGGTGCTTGAACTAAATTTGTATCTTTGTAGTTCAGTCTGGTATAATAAACCTACTTTATAAGAGCTTGGTGCCAGTGTCTTTTCAACCTTGTTGAGTTTGGCATAAATCCTCTAGCTGCTTGTCTTGAAAGCACCTAGTCTATTCCAGCTAAACCTACAGCTTTAGTTATTTGGATTCATGGACCAATTTTCATTCCGTTGACAATTAAGACCTACCATTATATTATTAAGAGAATAAAGCCTTAATAGCTAAAGAATGCATTTGGTTAGGAGTAACGTCTGTACTGTGTCGGTGAAAATAACACACATTCTTTATAAAAATTAAACAATACAGTAGAATAAAAAGCCAAGACGGATGAAAGCACAGCTATTGTCAGTCAGAGTAGGTGTAACTTGTACTCAGGGTCTCTCAGGTTGAAATCGAGGTGCCACCCTGAGCTGCAGTCATACCTGAGGTTTTAGGAATGTTTCCAAGATTACTAGTCATTGGCAAAATCAATTTCTTCGTGGCTTCCTGACAGAAGGCCCTGTTTTTTGGTTTGTTTTCTGTTGACAGCTATTGGCCAAGGCTCAATCTCATTTCCTAAAGGCACCACTTAAACACTTTCTAAGTGGGCTCCTATATTCATAAGTTTGCTCGTCAAAGCCAGGAGGAAATCATGTGCAGTGCCTCTTTCTTTTAAAGCCTCACATGATTAGATCAGACCCTTCAAGTAAGGCCTCCAGTTTAATTAACTCAACATAGAGTGAGTAAGAACCTCAATTTTATTTGCATAATTTATTTGTCCATAAAACAGCAAATTCATGGGGCAATAGCCCATTCAATTCACAGGCTCCTCACACACTCAAGGACAGGGAATTATAGAAAAGTACAAATCATTGGGGGCAGGAACCTTGGGGATATCTTGGAATTCGGTCTACCAAAGCTGCTGTTTTTCAAATTCCTCAAAATATAACTATAACCATGCATTTCCACTCAATATTATCTGGAGGCATGATGAGTTCTGGAAGAGCCCAGGCAGTTATTGTCTTGTATTTGATACATTAACTTAAAAATAAATGACAACATAAAGTGAGAGGCAACAGGCATTTATTTGTGATCCAAAGAATTCTGGAAGCACTGATTTAGGAAGAAACCCAAATAGTGTTCCAGCTAGGTGAAGGCAAGGAGTGTTTATGCAGAAAGGAAGGGGGATAAGTACGTAAATAAAAGGAGAAAAATTTCTATAGGTGTAGGTAAGTTAACATAGTGATATTAATTCAAAGAATATCTTTAATTTCCAGTCTGGTAGTCATGTCTGCTTTCCTATTAACTTTGCAAACAGTTGTTTGGAATATAAGGCTGCTTTAGGGCCAATCCAAAGGTTATTTTGCCAGTGTGTGTGTGTGTGTGTGTGTGTGTGTGTGTGTGTGTGTGTAATTAAAGTTTGTTGGGGCAACAATTGTTAGTAAAGTTACATAGGTTTATATATGTATTGCCAGTTTTAACGTTCTAAAGGTTTGAGGAGTAAGACTTGTGAGGCAGTTCCTCTGGGATGGCTGCTCTGATTCCATTTT
>NW_017732219.1:670236-672863 GCF_001890085.2 Hipposideros armiger
AGATTTGTTTGTTTTTTGTTTTATTTTGGTGAGGATTAGATGAGGTATAAAATGTTTTATTATACAATTTTCTTGTGGACTTTATATTTTGTAAAGCAGTTTAGTTTCACAACAACATTTAGAGACAGTACACAGATTTCCCATATACACTGTGCCACACACATGCATGGCCTCCCCCATTGTCAATATCCCTCACCAGAGTTGTCCATTAGATACAACTGATGAAGCTACACATCAAACTCACCCAACGTCTATAGTTTACCTAAGATTCATTCTTGCTATTGTATTCTGTGCACTTGAATAAATGCATAATAACATGTATCCATCATTATAATATCATACAGAGTATTTTCATTGCCTAAAAATTGTCTGTGCTCTGCCTATTTCTCCCTCCCCCCATTCGATCCCTGGAAATCACCTTTTTTTTCTGTCTCCATAGTTTAATTTTCCCAGAATGTCATGTAGTTGGAATTATGCAGTATGTAGTCTTTTCAGATAGGCATTTTCCTCTTCATCATATACATACAAATTCCTCTATGTCTTTTTGTGGTATCATTACTCATTTCCTTTTAATGCTAGATAATATTCCATCTGGATGTACCGCAGTTTTATTCACTCACCTACTGAAGAATATCTTGATTTCTTTCAAGTCGTAGAAACTACTAATAAAGCTATATAAACATCTGTGAGTAGGTGGTTATGTGGACATAAATTTTCAGCTCCTTTGTGTCAATGCCAAGGAGTGAAATTCTTGGATCATAGAGTAAGAGTATGCTTAGATTTCTAAGAAGCCAGCAAACTGACTTCCATTAAACAAAATTGTTTCAAAGTCTCCTAAGAATAAACCCAAGCCCAAGGGGTAGATGATATAAAAGGATACACAGTTAGAAGACTATGTATGACTGTTTAAAATGACAAAAAGAAATGAGGAAAGCACACGCAATGTAGAAGGAAATAAATACAACTAAAAGCTTAATAATATGTAGGTTATGATGCATTTCTCTTCATTTAGAGGTCTATGTTACTATTACATGCTGCCAAATGCACAATTTAAGACAGAGGAGTTATGCTTCAATCAAATCAATATAATTTGGTAAAGTGTTTAGTTTCTCATCAAACATATAAGAAGCTAACTAAACTATATAAGATACAACTTTTAATTCTACTAAGGGGAAAATAAAAATGAGGAGAAGGGTTAGGAAAAAAATAAAAGGAAATAATAGGAAATTAGCAACCTATACTTAACATAGTTTGAGAGAAACATATTGGGATTGCTAAGAAAAAAAATCAATTGTGATTGTTGATGAAGCAATTACAATCTAAATGTTGCTGTATGAGTCTTAGGTTCTCAGCAGAATGTTTGTGGAAATTAATTGAACTGAATTTAGTTTCATTTTATCTGTCATAGACAAAAACAAACAAACAAACAAATAAAAAGAAAACATTACCAAATAAGAGAAGACATGAGTGAAGAGATTTTGAGCTATTATTACCTCAGCAAAGGAATACTTCCTAGTGTGACCAGAATCATTACTCCTACATCGTTGTTGCTGAAAGGATGAGATATAATACTTTTAGAGTAACTCTATAGTGTCAAGTACTTCTTACAAAATGTGTTTGAGAATTGAAAAAGGGTCAAAGTTAGCTTTTCCTTTAACAGTGAGAAAGTTATTAAGCAAATTATAAGTAACAATTTTAAGGGGAATGCTTNGAGTGTCTATAAGTAAAAAAATATCACCTGATAAAGGGAAGGTGAGTGTTACAAACTTCCAAATATTGGGTTGTCAGAAAAGTCATGATGCAATTTTGCAAGGAAAAACAGAAAAAATACTTCATGACTTTTCCGACAACCCAATACAAGAAAATGGTTAGAGTCAAAACCTTGGAGTGGGGAATAAAAGAAACCTACATTTTAGAGAAATCTTCCAGATACAAACCTAGTGTTTTGTTTTGTTTTTTTCAATGTCACAGGAGACAGTATCTGACAAGTGCTACTTTATGTGAAATAAAGTGGTATCCCCAGTCTTACTTCTAATGGGTACTGACTCACTAAAGCTGTAGACACTGATGGCTCCCCATGAGGGGTTGTCAAAAGATAAAACTGCTTTTGAATCAGCATGAAAGCTGTCTTTCATCCATGTCCTTGGAGTAAACAATAAGCTTGAATCATGTCAGTTGAGGAAACATGGGGTATGAACCATCTTCTCTTGGTCTGAAAACACGTTTGCTCACTTCCAAATGATAGTAAAAATATGTTGTGAAAAATAAGCATCAAAATGTAAAATCGCTTGACATGTTTGGGTATGCTCTGTTTACTTTGCTTTCTTTTGCTTAAGTGTCTTTTCAAAGGTTTATTTTGCAAGGTATTCATTTGGGCTATGTTATTCCATACTACTGAGTTTTTATTAATATCATTTTATCATCACTGTGCTGAGCAAAATGCCAGAACGTAATGATATCAGTCAAGGATGAAAACAGCTTAGAAGAAAGATTCAGTTAGTTGTAATGTATCCAATTATGCCATGTCTGGTCCCTCTGGCCCAGAGCTTAATTTCTAGTTATTTTTCTTTTGCTCTTCTAGCCTTTGCTATTAGATGCACTGATTTCCTGCCTCTCGTGTTCTATAT
>NW_017732219.1:677603-678748 GCF_001890085.2 Hipposideros armiger
GGCCTGTGTGTTTACAGTAGTAATTCATTGTACAAAGATAGACTTCTGTTTGAATCAGCTTTGTAAATTATAACATGCTGTAACTTATAATTAACTATAAGTAAAGTAATCGATTGTCCCAATTTTCGGACTGAGAAATTTTCCAGGCCTCAGGATTTTCAGTACTATAACTTAGAAAGTTCTCAACAAGCCAGAAAGAAATGATTGTCCTAAATAAGACATTCTTAAAGCCCTAAATATGTTGCCTTGAAGTAGAAATATTTAACTATTCTACAGATAGAGAAAATAGAATCTGTGCATTGAATTCAATAGAGTATTTAAGTTGCAGATGCTATGTGCCAAATAATATCCCAGGCCCTGGGAAACCCAGAGATGAATAAAGCTAGCTTCAAGTCATTCAAAGGGCCTTGGATGAGAAAGAAAATCCCGTGCTCAGAAAGTATATAAACTCTCTTACATTTGCCAAAATTTACCTCAAAATTGGACGCTGCATAGCATTAAAGGAGAATGTGTTCACTGCAAAGATTTGCAAAGATGCAAAGAAAGAAAATCTTTAAAAGACAGCATCCGGTTTAATTTGAATACATGAGAAATAAAGAAGGCAATTCCAAAAACTGATGGAAGTTCCACTTGAAGAATGGCCGCCTGAGGAGGTGAGCAGACACACTCCCCCGGGAAGCAAGCACAAATGGGGAAACACATTTTTAAAAACAACTATTTGCTGTCTCTGGAAAATTTCCTAAAAGCATGTAGCAAACGAACAAACGTTTACTCAAGAAAATCTACTAAAACATGATGAGAACAGCAAGAGACTCTGGCACTGATGCGGGTCCTGTTCCCTTCATCCCACTCACATCCACCAGCTCAACTCAATAGAAAACCTACTCCAGCAGGTGTCATTGAGAAAACATGGCTCCTGTCCTCTCAGCTCCCAACAGTTATAACATCTTATCAGAAGGGGCGGATGCTAGCATTTCCCATCCCCACCACCTCCAGAGTTTTGGAGGTAAATTCCTGGTAAGTGTGGTTGGGAGATTGGCAGTTTACTCCGCCCAACCCCACTAATAGGGCATAGGCTCTACCCACAGCAGGCTGAGAATATGGGGCTCAGCCACCCTTGCTCCATTTTGCTAGTTCCTGGAGAG
>NW_017732219.1:686587-689468 GCF_001890085.2 Hipposideros armiger
TCTCAACTCAGTGCATTGCAAATAAGAAACAATTTTGTTTATCTTCAACAACTGCTTCCAAACATGAGTAGTCAGGCACCTATTCCCAGCCCTTAGTGACACCTTTAGCTGATTTCATGACTTTTATGTTACTCTGATTCTGAAAGGTAAGCCTAACAGAAGCTTCCGCCTTGTTGGAACAGTGACCTGGCATGTAAGAAGACTGACCACACTGAGGCTACCATACTAGAGACTTCACATGTTGGTGGTCAGTTTGACTGTCCCAACTCAGCTCAGCCTTCCAACCATACCTGTACATGAGCGAAACATGGAACCCCCAGTCTAGGCCACTTGTTAGCTCAGTAGCACTATATAACCTCTGTCGACACCATTGGAATGGCATATATTTATACCCAGTCCAATTCTTCCCGGATTAGTGCCCACAAAATCCTGAGAAATACAAAAATTATAATTATTTGAAGCAATTGCGTTTTGGGGTCATGTATTGTTACACAGCAATAGATGACTGCAAAACTCAGTGACACCATATGTTGGAACTATGATTTCTTGCTTATGGGAGTATGGTTTCCTAGTCTGTCGGAGTGGAAAAGAGAGGGGGAAATAAAAATGCATAAATCGCTCTTATCTGCCTCCATATAGTGCTTCATCCGTTGCCACTGCGTCAAGGGCTCAAATGGACTGGCAGTAAAGTCAGTTGGCCAAACAAGGTCTTTTTATGTGATTTTGGAGTTATTTGATAATGGGTGTCAGGAGGGGGTGGGGGCTCTGGCATGCCATCTGCATGGGAACTTGATATGGGTACCCAGTGGGGGACCTTACAGCTTCCTAATTCCAGGGTGGCCTTGCACAGCAGCAGCCTTTGGTGACTTAATAACATGATTTCTCAATTTCAGCTCCTTTCTGCTGTGTCCACTTGACTCTGAGGAATTCACACAATCTTGTCATTCTAATCAGGCACCTTGCAGGCTGCTCTCCTGCCTTATCCTGTCTCTGTTTTGCCTTCTCCTTTCAAATCCTCGCCCTTTGCTCAGCCAGGCTCTGAAAGCGCATCATCTCATCAGCTGCCCGAGCAGACATGTTATCCAGAAAACAGAGTGTCAGCCTCCCCTTTGCAGAGCCTCCCCCTATTCTGTTTTCCTAAAGCCTCCTTTCATACTTGGCATCTTTCTTCCCCCCCATACCACATCTTAATTACAGTTACATTCTTTATTCATACTTATTATTCTTTTTATTCTAACTCTCAGTTATTCCATCCATCTAGAATGTTTGTCACAGCTTAACCATCTTCTACTGAGAAAACAAACTTTTGTTTTCTAAGATCTTTGGCAAGTGTAGTGAAATTGACTTGTCTGTTATTGAGGATAAGAGCTCTGTGAACAATGTTATGTTCACCCTAATGTTTCGGACATAGTAAGTGACAGCTGACTAGAAGAAGCCTTCGTAATTGACTTCTATTTATCAAAGACTCATTGTCCACAATAGAAGATTTTTAATTAGAAAACTACCCAATCTAAACCTAAACTGCCATGAACGCACACGCAAAACATGTGCCTGTTTTTTGAAGTAGGAGTAGTAGGTCCAATACCTTTAGTCAAGGTGACAGTCTCAGGATTGTTCATTGATCACCTGTATTATAGCTCTGAAAGGTCTTTTCTCCCCAGTGGCTACCTAGGCCACTCAAACCATCCCCATGGTAATGGGGACACTCGTAGTAGCATGCCTAGCACCTCCATTCAGAGCTTTCAGCTTCAACTATTTTGAAAATGGAAGGAGATTATGAACCTTTACAGTGGAAACAAGTGTCATCAATACTCAAAAGCTTAGATTTTTTTTTTNCTTGTGAGTTAGGCCAAATTTGAAAGTTCATATTATACTGTTGTGATTGGTCACAATTAGAATATCATTCAACCCTAAGATTGGATGTGGATTGTTGCAAACCCCAAGTCAACATGTGATGGTTTATTCTGTCACAATGTACCTCCTGGGAATGATCTAAACGTTTTAGAAGTGAGTCTTATCTACTCTGAAAATGTCCAGGAAATGTAAATCTGGTTCCGTTTTCAGTTCATTGTTCATTGATGACCTTTTTTTTTTTAATAAACGTCACCTAATTGCTATATTGAGCAAAATATCACAATAGAAAATAGTAGTTGTCGTCTCATAGTTACTGTTTAGTCAGGCACAGGGATCAGTCGGTCACATAGAGGCAGGACATCAGGAAAATGCCAGGATAGAATTCTAGACATACAGTCTTGGAGTCTGACCAGCTTTGGGAAGATGCTAACGATGTTCAGCTGAGCAGAAAATGTTCAAATAAGTTTCAGCGGTACTCTGGAAGAAGGCAGTCAGTTTTCTGGCAGAATAACATCTGGAGAAAAGGGGGTTCCAAACCTCACTAGGTGACAGAGGAAAAAATAGTGAAAGATACCCAAACAAAATCAGTACTGTGTGAAATAGAGCCTGGCTATTTCTGCTCATAGTTTGCACCTCAGATGTTGGTGTGGGAGCTTTGCAGCTCAGGTATTATAAAGGTGAAGGCTGTGCATGGCACAGCTTGATCCCAGAGCTAAGCATCCATTTTTTTTTCTGTTGTTATTTTTTTCTTTGGTAGGTTTTTGTTTTAACCTGGGAAGTAATACAACATAATCAATAATGTGTAAAGAGAAAGGAATTAAATAATACATACACACTCACACACAAGATTTTATGCCAAGGCACACATCCCTTATCTCATTTCATCTTTACAACAACACTCACTACGTTGTTATTTAGGTATTATTTTCCAAATTTTGTAGGAGACAAAGAGAGCAGGCATTAGAGGGGAACATCCCTAACGTGACTGCAGGAACCTAAGTGCTAGGAATTAGCGTATTACCCTAGT
>NW_017732219.1:691278-695078 GCF_001890085.2 Hipposideros armiger
GTAAGCAGAGGATGAACGTGGGAACCTGACACCACACTATCAAAATTTGTATCTTATACAAGTGAAAACCCGCATGAAAAAAATCTGAACTAATACATTTAAAATCTTTCTGAAAAACTACCACATTGTTGCATAAATGTAAATATCCTAAAATTATGGAATTATTCAGTTTAAATAGGGGAATTAGATAGTATGTAAATAAAGTTATTATTAGAGAAGGTTAGGGAAATGTTAAGTATATGTTTGAAAGGTAAGAATTTATTGGAGTGCTTGGAATAGAGTATGTCTGTAGTATTCAAAACAGGAGCACTGGTAGGAAACATTGGTTGGAAAGTATTACGTTCCATGGTTAAGTAAGATAAATAGATTTCGTTTTATACGGGAAACAGGAATAGAAACTTGGCATCGTAGGTACCTTCAGAATCTCCAACCGTGCTTAAATTCATTCAGCTACGTCTGCACCATTATTTGGATGGTCAATGTTTAATTACTCCTGGTGCTTACTGCTTCTTGAGGAAACATATGACCTTGTACAGCTCTGAAATCAAAGTCTTTATTATATTTATCTGAGATAATAATTTCTATAGATGCTACTCCCCTGTCACTGTCCCCAGTCCACTGAAACATAGTGAATCTAACACTTGCATCACATGAGCACCCTTATCAAATTAAAGGCAGCTAGCATGTTCTTCTGTCTCCTTTCCTTCAGCCTGCGTATCTCAAGTTCTTTCAAGCACTCTTGATAGCCCACGGAATCAAATCTTTTTACAGCCCTGATGGCTCTCTCTGTCTCTTGGATAGGTTCTGGTACACAGGAAATACTTACAGTCAGGTCCTCTTCAAATATATCCACCACATGCTTTAAAAGTGATTGAATTCTAATGCATACCCCAGTTATACCCCTCACTAGTGTCCATTAACCAAAGGATTATGCCCTCCCTCCTTAATGTAATTCATAAGGTCCTCCTAGAAATAAATCACTTATCTTTTTTCATGTTACCATGCCTCTCAGATATTTTTCCATAATTTCCAGTGACTTATAATCAGTTCTCCAGATAAACTCCATGACGTGGCTACTGTTGATACTCCTTCCTGAAATACCATTCTTCCTCTCCTCGCTTTGTCTGCCTCACTCTTTTCCTGGAAAACTCCTATATAACCTTCAAATACCAGCCCAACTTTCCATGCAGGACGGTTTGCCTGAACCAATAGGTTTAGAATTAGGTGTCTTTTCTTTGCAGTCCCATAGTGTCCTCTTTGTTCCTCTAACAGGTGTTAAAATCTGTTTATATGTGTCTGCCCAACTGTGCATTGTGTCTTTATTATTGGGCATTGTACTTTATTTGTGTGTGCCTCCAACCTAGTACCATGTCTAGAGCATAGAAGGCACTGAGGAAATGGTGACTTGTACAATTGAGCACAGTCTACACCAACAATTCTTCCAGGAATGCTAGAGTAACTAAGGATATTCAGCAGCAAATTTCCTCTTAATTCAGGCACGTGCTCAATTCTTATAAAGGAGTTGGAAAGGGGTATTGCGAGAAAATGCTTTCTTGTTTGGAAAAGATTATGTAATAGGGAGAATTAAGCTCATTATATCCTGTACTCCCGACTTTCAAATGTGCCTTATAATTGTGCATTTCTAATTTTTGAAAACATTCCTGTGAGACCAGGATACAGCACTGAAATCATAAGAGATCAATGCATTCTCACCCCTCAAATCAACAAGAGAATTATCAAAGGAAGATTAGCAGCCTGGCTCATGCCCCGATCCTATAATACTCAGCATCTTCTGGTTCAGATTCAGTTACTAACAAATATTGTCAAGCTAAGAGTTATAAATCTCATCCATAAAGGCCAAGTAGCTTTGATGTAGCACTGAAATGACATGCAAACTGTCCCAGTTTCATAACCAGCTTGTCAAAAAAATAACTTGCTCTTTTGAAATACATGTCTTCACTTACTTTCCATGAGGAACAGGTAGATCCCTTTCTTTGGCCTCGGGATTTCGATGGGCTGATTACAATGACATCATCTGCCTTCAGCCACTGTTTGCGATGGCCTTGCCTTGATTCACCTGGCCAGAAAAATGGTGATAAATACATGGTGCATTGAGCCTTTGGATTAGCAAAGCCCTTTCACATCAAACGTTTTATATAACCTTGGTAAACTATATAATATTAATTATAAGGAAAATATTGACAGCGTGTTTCAAATATCAGTTATAAAACTTTCTAGCTATGTGAACTTGGGTAAATTTCTGAATATATCTATGCTTCAGTTTTCTCATATGTAAAATAAAAAGATGAATACTATGCATTTTTTAGGGCTTTTGTGGGGATTCAATAAGTAAATACAATAAGTAAATTTGAGACAATGTCTGGCACGTGGTAAGATTTCAAAATACCTGTTATTATGATAAAAAAATACATGTTTGAAAATAATTTTACATACACTACTCCTTATTTCTTCCATTACCTAAATATTTATAGAAACACAGTTTCTGTATTTTTATTCATTTTCTGGGATTTTTCTTTTTTTAGTCCAGCTGCACCACATGGAAAGGACAATATCTGTTATTACCAAGATGGTTAGCTAATAAAGAAGATAAACAGACGTTATTAGCCAAGGTCACTGTTTTTTTTTGAAAGGTGTCTGGATATATAGAGCAATAAAATAGCAATGGCCTTTTTCTATGTGTTTGAGGGAAATATTTCTGTACAGTTACCACATCGTCAGTTAAAAATATGTCTCCTCAGTTTCCATAATATGATTTTTTCTTTTCTACCCATGAAAACAAAGATTCAATCTCCCTTCCGGTCTAAGTTCTTTGTAGCTGTCTCCAGATGCTTTCCCCACCCCCAGCTCTTCCCCAAGCCACCATTAAGGAATCTTTTACTGCTTGAAAAGTTTTAATATTCAGCAGGTTAAGGAAACCCATGGTCAGCTTTAGAAATTTAGTCTCTGCTGAGCTTTCAAGATGTCAAGACCCTAAAATAATATGAACAGCAGGAGTACTAAATCTTTCATTATTTCCAGTTTCCCCTTGAGCATACTGACTTTGCAATAAAGAAGCTGTCATTTACACTCTTCTTTATTGCAAGGTAGGTAATAGCTACAGGGAGAAAAAAATAAGGAACTGTGTCAAGTTAGCCTGACTGCCATTCTGATTAATGTGTAATCATCACACATTTGCATCTACTCTTTTTGTATACAGGTACTTCATAGATTGGAAGAGTGATGGGGACAGCTACTTTACAATAGATGGAGCTGAAGGAACCATTGCCACTAATGAATTGCTGGACAGAGAAAGTGCTGCACAGTATAATTTCTCCATAATTGCGAGTAAAGTTAGTAAGTATGTCATGGACGGGATCAATGTTATACTGCAGCTTTTGGAGTTAACACTCTTAAACGAGTCCCTGCTGAGGTGTTTTTCATTTTTGGACTGACAGCGGAGTGGTCTCCTGGGGAAACTCAGAAACCTGTTCCTTTCCGTCATAGCATAAGTCCAGGGAAACTCTGACAGCTGCCAGGGAACACTGTTTGCAGGTTTGCATGAATATCGAGTAGTGCATTTCATTGTGTGACCTCAACGCTTTCCACACTGTAACCTCAAAAATCCACCAGAGCCCCAACTTCTCTTCCACACCACATCCCCTTCTATGTTATTGGGAGCTTTGTGGGCGAGGCCGAGGGACTAATTATAAAAACATCCACTCTGAAATATTTTCTGAAACTCAAGAGAGCATTTTTTTAAAGCACCCCTCTCTCTTCTCTCTTCTTTCGTCAGAATGTAA
>NW_017731437.1:0-9373 GCF_001890085.2 Hipposideros armiger
CTCTCCCTGTGCCCTAACTCTAGAGCCCGCATAACTCAGGGTCAAATTTAGAAGGGACCTGTGCCAGGGCCCCTCCCTGGGGACACTATCACCTCTCATCCCTTAGTGAAGAACCTCTTTGGGACTGTTGTTGAGAGACGATCGGACAAAGAGAGAAGAGGGACCCAGGCAGTGCCTGCTTTCCAGAAGCATGCTCTGATCATACCCTCTCAGCATCCCCTTTATTAAAATGACGTCTTGAAAGCAGTCCACACCCACACTTGACGGCCCTTGTCCCTTGTCCCCTTCCCTTCAGGGCCTGGAGCAGCATCACAGCTCTCCTTTGAATATCTTTGAGAGGAAGAGCATGGATTCAGAGTCCAGCCTGGAGCCTGCCCATCTCCCCACAGACCCACAAGCAGCTGGCGGGAGAAGGATCTCTGGTAGAGCAAAGACCTTTCTTTGGAAGCGAGCCCAGGTGAGAGACCACAGAACCAGGATTTTGAGTCCAGAATGGGTTGGGAAAGCAGAGGGGGGAGGCGAGGAGGGGCTGCACATCCCTGAAACCAGCCTCCATCTGTGCCCCTGCTGCGCCCCACAGGGGAGAGTATTCACAGAACATGAATCCCCATGTAAGAATCCGAACCAGAGTTGGAGAAAGGCCCAACAGACAGTGAGGTACAAAGGACATGATATGCTGCCAGCCCCCGGCCCAGGTTCCCATTAGGCTGCTGACGTCCTCCTCCATGGCCTCCAGGTCTTGGGCCCTTACCCTGGGCAGTGGGTCAATACTTGGTTGGTGAAGTTCTGACTGGAGATCACCTCCGGGAGAGTGAGAGATGTGGCTGGAAGCGTGGTTGCTCTTGTGGTTGTACGTGGTGCTGGAGATAAAAATCACACATCGGGCACTGCTCACCCCACAGTCGTGCACTAAGCACCTGTTTGAATCTGATGTCACATACAATCATCCACTCACAGAAGAGACTCAGGAGAGAGCCTGAAGCCAGACCCAGACTACCTACTGGGTGGAGCCCCTCAGGAACCAATGAGGCTTTCCCAGAAGTGGCCAGGAGTCACTTCTAATAAGTGCCAGATGGTTCTTCCCGTCGCAAGTTTGATTCTGTCTGGGGTGAGATCAGGAAACTCTCAGGGGTTCCCCAGCCTGATGAGGAGCCCCAGCGGGAGGAAGGGCAGGAAGGAGTTGGATGAAGATGGCCCAAAGCCTCACAGAGACTTTGGGAGGGGTTCAGGCACCCCTCATATGGAAACTAAGGCCACTTTCACCCACAGCTGGGGTGCGGATAGGTTGTCTCCTTGCTCCTCCTAAGGACCTCAGGTGTCCAAACTATTGGCATAACCTATGCTCCCACCCCCACTCTGCCCCAACCTCATGTTGTCCAAAAAAAGAAGTCTCCCAGAGGCTCAGCCCTTCACAGAGCACCCAACTCAGGCTCGGTTTCACCCAACAACCACCTTTGATGTCCTTGCTGTTGGGGATTCACTGATGCACGTAGCACCATCCCTGCCATTACAGAGAAGCAGAGACAGACACCTAAACAAACTGGCACACTTCAATAAAGTGCTGGGCATGGGAGTGGAACTCCACCAGGTACAGCAGGAGTGCAAGGAGGGAGCGTGCCTCCTCCACCTTCCAGGCAAGCAGAAAGAAATGAGACATGGCAGCAGGCAGAGGAGGCTGCAGGGTATATGGCAATTTCTGTCAAATAAAAACATTACGGTGTCTGGGGCGGCGGATTGGGGGAGGAGGGTTGTCACTTCAAGGGGTAAAAAGTATAACTATTGCACTGTGTTGTACAGCTGAAACTAATTCTAAAAAATGTGTATTTCATAATAAAAAATAATTAAAAGAAAAAAAAAGAAAGAAGTCAGACGGAAAAAAACAAATACCATATGATCTCACTTATATGTGAAATCTAAAGAACAGAATAAACGAACAAACAAAACAGAAAAAAACAAAAAAAACCACTATGGTGTGTCCTCATCCACCTTATTCACTGGACCTGGCACCGTGTGACTTCTGGCTCTTCCCCAAAGTCAATGTGATTCAGGACATCGAGGCAGCCACGACAGCGCAACTAAAGACACTCACGGAAGACGACTCCCGGAACTGCTTCAGAAAGTGGCAAGAACGATGGGATACGTGTGTTTGAAGCGAGCGGGAGTATTTTGAGGGGGATTAATGGCAATATGTCTTTTACTGTAATACATTTTTTTAAATTTAAGCATTCACTGTATTTTTTTTTATCACACCTCGTATGTATGATGAGTTTATTTCCTTTGGTACAGGTGTCTGAAGGGCTTGGTGGAAGTGGCCTTGGCTCAGCGTGGAGCTCATGCCAAGGCTGAAGGGTCAGCCTCCTCTCTCCCTGCCCACATCACAGGCCCTTCCAACACCACTGAGACAGAGGGTAAGACAAGACCCTGAGGCACTCTTCAGTGTAGCGCCCGTCCTTGTCCCCATGTCCAGTCATAGCCCATAAGGTCTGCTGCTAGAGTGAAGGGAGCTGTTACCTGGGTTAACAGACACCTGCACCTGGAACGAGGGATCACGTGACCATGAGTCGAAGATCCATGATGTCTGAATTTTACACCAGTAGGACCCGGCATCAGCTGCGTTGAGGTTCGTCATGGTCACTGTGAAGGCGCGTGCATAAGGGCTGTCTCTGATCGACACGCGGCCACTCCTTCCTTCTGTCTCTCTTCCGTTGGTCTCCACAACGGTGTTACAATCTGTGTCATGCTGTCCTTGACACCAGTACTTTTTATTCTCCTCGTACTCCTCCTCGTACAGACATTGCACAGTCAGAGAGCCCCCCGTGGTGCCCGTCACAAAGCTGGGGCCCCTCAGGGAAAAACAACCTGGAACACAAAAGCCATCCCAGAACTCTATCCCAGTGGGTCCCAGCAGCAGCAGCAGCAGCAGCAACTGCCTGAAGCCCAAAGGGAAAGTTGCCAAGGAGGACTGGATGGTTCTGGACTCGGGGATGGGGACCTGGAGGGACACCTGAGCTTAAAACCTAAGACAGATGATCATGAGACTGTGGTAAGCAGGACAAGTAGAGACCTGTGCCCTGTGAGCTCAGAAACACTGAGTCACTGCATGGGGACCCCGCCCTTGGGGACGGGGAGAGTCAGACCAAAGTCAGAGGTGGGAGCAGAGACAGCTGGCTGTCCTGCCCTTAGCCTGTGGCCTCCGCCAGGTGTGAGGTTCAGCCACGTACCAAAACGCTTCCCTTTGGAGTCAGGCCTCTGTATTCTGGGCTTTCTGCAAGTCAAACTTGTTCTTTAAGAGTACATGTCTTGTTTACTATGCTCTCCATGTGTCCTCAAGGGAGGAAAAATTAGTCTCTGGCTCTCAGCTCCTCTTAGGGAGGGTCAGCACGCTTGCTGCCATGCACCTGGCTGCTGGGAAGAGGGCTGGGTCCCAGAGGAGGCCCTGTTAGGCTTCCTGACAGGTTTGGGGCACCCGTAATCATCATCTCCATGGCCTGCTTTCTGATCCCTGTGGTCAGAGGAAAAAGGGGTTACGTGAGATTGTGCTTTTTGTCATGGAGCAGGATGATTTTTGGGGTGGGGGCAGTGGGGGTTAGAATCTGGGAAGCAAAGTGTGAGAAGCTGATGAGGAAGGAGAGAAAAAGCGGAAAGCTGCAGGTGGGCAGGTCCTGCATCGTGTGATGTGACTCTCACCAGAGCCCCCCAAACTGGAGCAAATGTTCAAACACTTACACTGTTTTGAGCTTGAGTGTGTGTGCATGTATGTGTGTGAATATGCGTGAGTGTGTGTGTGTGTGTGTGTGTGTGTGTGTGTGTGTGTGTAAACAGCGAAGGGGCAGAGCTTGCAGTGGCCATGGAAACATAGCCCTAGGGATTAGCAGGAATGGTGCCAGCGACCTGGCTGGGACCTGAGCTAATTACATCGAGGTGCAGGTGAGTGCAGGGGTGGGGGAGTCCCTGACTCCTAGCTTTCGCTCATGTCTTGCTCTCCTGCCTCCTGCCTTTTCTCCCCACGCTGTCCCCTGCTCACTGTCATCCCCCCGGCTGGGGACCATGCACTGCTTCCTCACCCACCCACCAGGCTTGGCCCCAGAAAATCTTCCAGGCGTTGCCCCTGGCACCAAGTCCCTCCAAACTCACCAATACCTGTCCGCCCCTCCCCAACCCCTGCCCGTTGTTCTCTTTTGACCTCAGGAAAGTGACTTCCAACCCTGCAGCCTCTGAGCTCTCCCCATTTCTCCTGCTGTCCTGATTTATGTGACAACATTTCCCAGCCTGAGAACCGCACCTGGAGAACCTCCCCTTTTCCAACCCCTGCCCCCATATCTATGTTTTCCCCAAGGACACATCTCTCCACCACTGTCCCCACCCAAGGTCAGAGGGCTGGGCTCACCTTCTCCCTTCCACCTGCCCCGCCTCCTCCTAGAGGTGGTGTGTTCTCAGCAGTGCCTCCTTCCTCATCCTGGACAGCGCTCAGAAGTTCACTTCCCCACAGTGGGAATTTTTCAGTGTGCAGAGCACATGTCACAGCCAGGAGCCTGGGAGTGAAGCCCCGGCAGGCTCAGGAGAGACTCCTTCCTTCTTGGAGAATTTGAGTCCTTCCATCTATCTGGGCTTGGGGACAGCCCCTTCAGAGCTGAGTGTGCCCTGGGATTCCTGCCTCTCCAATCAAGGAGATTCTAACAGCTGATGAACATTCACATTAAAGAGAAATGTCCAGGCTCCTTCCAGCCCGGAGAGTCTATAATTCCATAAAACAAGTCAATATCCATTAGAGCTGGTCTGTCCTTCTGCCCCCGGCTGCTGGAATCTACCTACCACTCCCCTGCTTACAAACTGGGCTCCTTCTGTCTTCTAGGAAGCAGGGAACACGCGCGCGCGCGCACGCGCGCGCGCACACACACACACACGCGCGCGCGCGCGCGCGCGCTCCCCTCAGCCAGGCAGCTCCTGCCCTCTCCTGGCAGTAGCTCCCTACCAAACCCTGCATCCCCGAAAGACCCCCTCACTCCCTCCTTCCTCTGTCCTGCTCTTTGTCCTGCTCACGACTCCCCTGCCCTTACCCCTGGTACTCCTTGGCTTGGGCGCCCTTGCAGGCTGAGGGAATGGGCATACACCAGCTCTATTTTGCAAAATTCATAGCATGGAAACTTGTGCCACAGCATCAAGGACACAGAGACAAGAAGGGGGCGGCATTTCTTGGTGCAGGGAGTCCTGACTAGGAGTCAGAAGACCTGGGTTCTAGGCGTGGCTCTGCCATTGGCTAGTCTGTGACCTCGAGCTTCAGCATCTGGGAAAAGAGGTTCCCAACCTGACCTGCCTGCCCCCCGGAGCTGGGGTATTGATTGTATGAGATCGTGACTTACATTTTAGGGGCGGGACAGGGGGTGTGGATAAGTGCATCTGGGTACAGCCTAGTCAACAAAGCCACCTCCAGAACAGGTAAATTAATTTGCAGAAATGAGTATCTGGATAGAGACACTTAAAGAAGAGGGTGGGGGTGGGAGGATGTGGCTCGTTAGATCACAGACCCTTGGATTTAGAATGTGGCTTGCAGTTCCTTAACCCAATTGTCTATCCCTATGCACAAATATGACAAAAACAAATCTTCCTGCAAAGTGTTGACCAATGACACCAAGTCACTAGTGTTTGAAAGAGGAAGCAAGATTGGATTGGAAAGAAGCAGATAGAGCTAAATTATTGCTGGCATTCTAGTTCTTGAGTTGGCCAGCAAGTTCACAGATGTTTGTTAAATTACATATGATTAAAAGAGCCCTTGCATAATGAAAAGGCATTGTAAGCCATGAGCAATTCAATCTTGGGCACCTGAAGTTAAGAAAAAAGAAGTTTCTACTAATTCCAAAGGAATGCTGTCCTCTGTCTTGCTGGAATGATTCCTGAATGCAAGATCAGCGGATCTTAATGAAATCCGGCATATCCCTGGAAATGACTTGTGAGTTTATATAAACCTGGGTGTGCATCTTTTTTATAACAGTGCTTGCTGGTTGCTTGAAGGTCGTAGAAGCATGAGTCCCTGAGTACAGAAGTTGCACTTAATTACAGCACCTAGAACAATCCTGGCATACAGTTGGTACTCAATAAGTGCATGTAAGATCTGTGGATGAATGTTTCAATGTATAGAAAAATATACAGATGGATAGATGGATGGATGGACAGAAGAATGTGTCCTTTCCATTTCTGACACTTTGCCCCTTACTTGAATCCAGGACAGAGCTTCTACCTCCTGTCCTGCCTCCTGTAATACCAGGCTCCCCAGGCCCCAGCCCCGCTCACCTGGGAGGCAGAGGAGGAGTAGAGCTGGAGGCACCCACATGGTCCTCTCTCCCTGGCTGGTGTCCCCAGCAAATCCAGGTCCCAACTGGATTCCAGATGTTGGCAGCAGAGCCTGGGTCATCCACCCTCTACTTGTTCAAGTTTCCAGGGTGTTTCTCTTTCATATACTTCCTTGTTAATCTCTTAGTTACTTCCTGATTTGAAGCCTTACTTAGAAAACGGGGGAGAGTGGCAAGAGCTATTTCAGAGAATGGACTAAGAGCCACAAGGGAAATCTGCTGATTTCCCCCTATGTAGTGATAGTACAGTTTTGGGTCACCCTGAGCCTTCGTGAAAGTCAATCCCAACACATGAAACCTCCCGTGGAGGAGACCCCGCATCCCCTGCCTCTCTCACTCTTCTTCTCATCTGGGGCTGCTTCCTTGATCTAATCAGCTGCCCTTTTTCTCTGGCTACCCTTTTGGATCATAAGATACCTTCAATTAAGAGCTGGGGTGAGGACCCCCCATATCTCCCTCAACTGTCACCTCCATGTGGATACATCTTCCTCTCCCCTCTTATGCCCACTGGGCTCCTGCCCCAACTTTCTGACTTCCTGTGAGGATTCTCCTCCTCGTTGTTCACTATTCATCTAATTCAGGATAAGGGTGTTGGTTAGGAGCATAGATCTGAGCACAAACTCAACTCCCCTCTCCATATTTACTGACCAAATGCCCTTGGGCATGTTGCTAAATCACACTTATTCTCAGTTTCCTCATCTATAAAATAGAATGATAGTAACCATTCTTATCTCATACAAGTAAATGAGCGAACGCCAGTAAAGTGCTAGGCACAGTGCCTGGAACATAGTAACTGCTCAGTAAACATTAAATATCTTTAGAAGAGTCCTGGGCATTGAAATAGCTCCTCATCTGGTCTCTCAGCCAGATATACATTCCCTCCAGTGAAGTGCACACCTCAGGAGCATAGTCTTCTCTAAGACACAGGTAGCTAAAAATATAATCCGGTGACAATCCCTGTCATCGGCCTCTACTTTTTCTTCCCTTTCCCCAGGGGTCCATATCCATGGCCTCTAAACTTCACTATCTTTTAGAACTCTCTGCCAAATCATCTGCTATTTCGAACTTTTGCTGTAAGAGCTCAATTTCTTCTCTTCCCTCTTTCACCGTATCTAATGAAATCTGGCGCATAGGTTGAGCCCTACACCAAAGAGCAAAGCACATGGGTCCTGCCCCCGTGTATGTTACTAGTCCCTCACCTGGGGGCCCAGAGTGAGCAGAGCTGACAGTGGGCACAACACTGTGTATCCCTGTGTCATTGCTTCAGCATTGAAAAGAGCCGAGGGTTTCGGTTCTGCCACCAAGAGACTCAAAGAAATCTCCAGGCCCCTCAGTTCTGCTTTTATGTTGTTTTCTTCTGCTTCCTTTTCTCCCCAATCTGATCCCTGGTGGGTTTTTTTTAATAAAATAAAGGAAATGGGAGTGAGCAAAGGCAAGCACTGATCAAATATATACATTTTATCTATCTATCTATATATATATTATATGATAAAAAATATAAAATGTGTCTAATGTGGTCACATTCCATTATAATCCAATAAGAAAGTAATAATTCTGGGCAACATGGTAGACGGAGTCAATACACAGACTCCCTTCTAGCTCCAAACATAGAAATTCTGCATATATTGCAACCCAACAAGTTTTAATAAGTAACTGAAGCCAAAATCAAGCAAAGGAAATCCCCAGGTGCCAGAAATGGAAAGAGATCTGAAAGCCAAGACCATGAGCAGGGTCTGATGCCAAACAGCTAATGGGAACATTAGAAATGGGTTTGGGCTTCAGGAGGAGAGAGGATGGCATTTAAATAGCCACTGGATGTCAGGAGCAGATGCCTCAGGTTCCTACCACACAGGGAGCTGGAGCCGAGCCCCCTGCTCAAAGCTGAGATCCGTGAAGGGCCCCCACACCCTCAGAATGGAGTGAGGGGCAGGAACCTCAGTGATGAGTTTAGAAGAGCATCTGGGTATCTTGGGCCCCTAAAGCCATGAGGACGTAGAGCCTCCCATAGGATCCGGCTCCTAAGTTGCACTACATAGAGGTGTGAGAGCCAAAGATGAGAGAAATCAGGTCGATGGTTGCCTGGGGTGGGGGCGGGGGTTGTCTATAAAGGGGCACAAAGGAACTTTCTGGGGTAATTGGAAATGTCCCATCTCTTGATTGTGGTGTTGGTCACAGGGCTTTCCATCAAAACTCAATGAACTATACATATAAAGTGGGTGCATTTTATGTAAAGTATACTTCAGGAAAGTTGATTTTTTAAATCAAGGAAATGAATATCACAAATATCAGAGTAATGGATATCGCTCATGGGGGAGAGAGTGTGAACAGGAAGCAGGTTTTTGGGGTAATATTATAGCAACATTGTATTTCTTGACCTCATTGGTAGTTACATAAACATTGCTTAAAATTATTCTGCAAAGTATACATATGTTGTATGCAGTCTTCTTTATGTGTGGTATATTTTACAATTAAATGCATACATTTACTATATTTTGCATGTATACTACATGTAATTAAATGTACATACTCATAAATATGCCATGGAGCAATGAATATGGGATTTTGAGAGGAAAAAAATCAATGCCGAAGGATGATATACCTCATAGCGAAAAAGAGAAAGACATTTTTTAAATGCAAGGACTTGAAGTGTATAATCCATGTAGGCTGTCTTTAAAAAAAAAAAAAAGACTCACTCTACTCCACCCAACCAAGAAATCAACCCAAAGAATTTACATTTGCAGAAGATGCAGTGTAAAGGGAATAAGAGTGGGAAACAAAATCAGTTGAACTTTTAAATTTATGTCTGCGTCATTTTTTTTTTAAGATTTTATTGGGGAATTGGGGGAGGGGAACAGAGCTGGGGAATCGTGGGAAAGGGAACAGACAAGTTGCTCTCCGTTTGTTCTTCAGTCTAGTTGTGGAGGATGTTGTTTCACTGGCCCAAGCTGGCACCATCATTGCGCTCTTCCCGGGAGAGGCAGATCAGTCGCCGGCTTCTGGACGGCCGCTCACGGCGGCTACTGGCC
>NW_017731437.1:18434-21885 GCF_001890085.2 Hipposideros armiger
CACACTGGTTCTGATAAGTTGTTCCCCAGAGGCAGGCCAGAGAAACAGAAGAGAGAGCAGGAGAGAGAATGACTAGTAGCTGATGAGGCTGGGCGTTCACTCTGTGGGGAGCACTGGGCTTTGCACTTGAACCTGTTCGTCTCACGTAGTCCTCATGATGACCCCATGCCACAGTACTGTGATTATGCTTGTGGCAGGTTTTATTGTCCAGTAATGATCACAGAAACATTTCTGGTGCCATGTGCCCTTCTGGAAGCTTGCCACTCCCCTATCCCCTTGAACCTGGGTGGACTTGTGGCTGCTTTGACTAGAGAATATGGAGGAAGTGATGCTGTGTGACTTCTGAGGATAGGTCATAAGAAGGACACAGCGCCCACCTGACTCTCTGTCTCCCTCTCTCTCTCTCTCTCCACTTGCTCTAATGTGAGGAGGCCCAGACCCCATACAAAGGCTTCAGGTGGAATTCCAGCCAATAGCCTCAGCTAACGCCAGGTGACTGAACATCAGCACGTAAGGGAAAGAGCTTTTAGGTGATTCCAGCCCCCAGCATTTGAGTCTTGGGACCAGTCATTTGGTCAGCCTAGACAGGCTCCAGGATAGAATGGCTTCTCAAAAATCATAACTTTCAAGCTTTTGATCTTCCCTGGAAATTTGTGTCAAAGCCGCTTTTCCATCTGAAATCTATTTTAGGGTCATTCGCATAAAATTATCCCATGAAGGTCTCTTCTGGGTTCTTCATTTTGGCCAAGAATATTTCTTTTGTTGCTGTCACTTCAAGGTCAAAGGAGTGAAGTGTCAAAAGCAGACCAATTTTAATACATATTGTTATATCCTACTTGTCAACGAATTACCAAGAGCTGAGCTTTGACTTGTGTAGCAAAGAGGCAACAAAGAAATGCCTGTGGAGGGCNAAAGAAAGTAAGCTTCTGGGTCTCGAAGCCCAGATCATCGCAGATATTTCTCACCTCCTGTAAAGATTCTGGGGAAAGGAATGGGGCTGGGTCAGTATGTTCTGTTCAACCACTGAAGAGCGTGGGCCTTTCTCCCTGTAAGTGGGAAATCAAATATTCCCGTTGGCAGCGGAGTGGGAAGCTGGCCGTGAAGGGATGTGAACTGAAGCTTCTGGGAAAGACCTAGAGCATCTCAGGGAAACAGGAAACGGCAGAGCTGTGGCAGCTGGAAAAGGCTAGACAGGGGTCCTGGTAACAACGGCTGCTACTCTTCCTTGACCACAGTGCTAGGAGCTTTACCCAAAGTATTTCTTAAGTTCACAACAAAGCTGTGAGGTGCGTGTCATTATCCCCACTTTACAGATAAGAAAACAGAGGCTCAGAGATGTCCTGACACCAGACATCTTCTCATCAAGCTCGCAAATCCCACTTTAGCCAGTTGTCCTTTGAGTTTTGGGGGGGAAAGCAGTGGAAGAAGCAGGAAACCTGCTTATGAAGGAGACCAGGAGCTCAGCGGCTAGAAAGGAGGAAGGTCCCTTTCCCAAAGGAGGCACAGGCTGCACAGTGCCCAGCATGGCTTAGAAGGCATGCGAACCACCATCCAGGCACCTACCCACTGCCCAGACCCATTCTGCCTGAGGGCGTCGTGAGGCCAGTGCGGCTCTGGCATGCCCATCCCCAGCTGCCAGAAGTGCCTGGAACATGTATGTCTGGGGGAAGCTGCCAGAGGGAAGAGGCGTAGCATGAGGAAGAGGAGGCTTATCTTAGCATTGTCTGCCTCGTCACACCAGGGAGGAAGCAGAAGCGCAGACAACATCATTAGTCATCAGGGAAACGCAAATCGAAACCATGTAAGATACCCCTTCATGCCCACCAAGATGGTGAGAACCCAAAAGCCAGATGAAAGCCTTGACCAGGATGTGGAGAAATCAGAACACACATACGCCGCTCATGGGAATGTAAAATGGTGCAACCACTTTGGAAAACAGTTGGGTAGATCCTCAAATGATTCAACACAGGGTGACCATGGGACCCAGCAATTCCACTCTAGGTATATACCCAAGAGAAATAAAAACCTACGTCCACGCAAAAACCAGAACATAAACGTTTATGGTAACATTATTCGTAATAGCCAAAAGGTAAGAAACAGCTCCAAGTTCATCAACGAACAAATGGATAAACAAAACGTGGTGTGTCCACAGAATGAAATACTATTCAGCCATAGAAATGGATGAAGCGCTGATACATCTACGTGGCTGAACTTGAAAACATCCTAAGTGAAGGAAGCCCTTCCCAAAAGACCACATGTCATGTGAAGCCATGCACATGAAAAGTCCAGAATATGGAAACCTACAGCTGCAGAAGAAGTTGATACTGGTGGTTGCTTAGGGCTGGGGGGTGCGGAGGTGGGTGATAGCTAAAAACTATGCAGTTTCTTTCTAAGGTGCTGAAAATGCTCTAAGGCTGTGGTGATGGTCACTCACATCTGTGAATATGCTAAAAGCCATTGAATTATACACATTAAATGGGTGAATTGCATGGTATGTGAACTAGATCCTAAGAAAGCTGTTTTTCTTTTAAAAATTAGTTTCTCTTGACTTTATTGTTCTTTCTGAAGCCATTTAAGAAAACCAAAAGGGCAGATGAGCACAGAGAGGCAGAGGTCGGCTGGTGGGCAGGAAGCGACGGGTGGGTCTCAGGATGGTGCTAACTCCCACCTCCAGTTTCATGTCTTCATCCAGAGCGCAGCACACAGACTCAGGAAGACCAGAATTTTCAGGAGCATAAACATCCGGAAGTGAAGGGAATTGGGCAGAGGAGATGGAGAGACGTGTGTGAGCTGCCTCTGAAACAGAGGTATCTGGACCTCTCCCCCCACTCTCCTCTTGCTCAGCAGTGGGTGACCCAAAAGTACAAGAAAACTCAGAAAGCTCAGCTCCAAAATAGAAGGGAAAAAAAATTAGATACCTGCCGATGTGGGCAGTCCTGAGCAAAGGAAGGATGAAGCAATAACAAGCGTGAGTGAGATCGTCCATAATTGCTTTTACTAACAATTCCTTGAAAAAAAATGCCTCTTGAGATGCACTCAAGATAAAGTTCCATGAAATAAAATTACTAGGTGAAAAATGCATTTTGAGAAATGAGAAAAATAGGTGGAAACTGAAATACAACACTGGAGAGAAAGAATAATGTGAGTCAAAACTTTAAGAAAGTAATGACTGAAGAGAGAATTTTTGGGGGGCCAGTCCAACTCTTGAAAGGACCCAAAGCGAGTTCTAATAAGTAATTACCATAGAAATAGAGGCCCAGAGTTAAAAGGTGATATCCTCACATGCGTCTCAAATCCAGACGCTAGTGTGTGAAGATTAAAGAAATTGCTGGTCCTTTTTGAAAGAAAATGAGGAAGCTTTGAATTCTGATTCAGTGTCTTCCCTGATCTTAAACTTTCACTGTCTCCCCTTAGCTACAGTCACGTCCAGATTGTAGCATGATACACAAGG
>NW_017731437.1:22445-23188 GCF_001890085.2 Hipposideros armiger
GTGCTGCTCTGTGTTCACAGAGTTTATCATTTCCAGCTTCAGCAGTATTCCATAACAAATGCCAGAATTTACTCGTCAGTCCCTCCATGTTGGACACCTAGGCTGTCCCCACTTGCCGCCATCGTGAACAGCGAATGCCATGATGAACTTCCTTTAGCATGCCTCCTACGGACCTGCGTGAGAACATGCCTGGGATATACTCCCCAAGGCAGGATCGCCGGGTCGCAGGGTAAACCACTTGACCTGACAATCTCTCTCCAGAATGGCCACACATGGCTCTGGAGTCGACAACCAGAACCTGTTTCATTGAAGAAGAGCAGAGTTTTCACACACTGTTCGCAGTGTGACTTCCCCCATTGATTTCAGCCGGCAGTTTGGCATGGATTTGTTCAATCAGGTAAAAAAAGGCAGATTTCGTACTGAAATCCATCAGTCTAGACCCTCCAGTGCTGCTTACAACCGATTCTGGATGGTTTGACTTCTCAGTGGCAGCGACCAGGGCTGCTCCCCCACTCAGGCCTTCTGCTGTCAGCAATCACTTCTTGCCTGGAAACACCCGCGGTTGGTTCTGGATGTCTTATGGCTGCACGTGGAGGGGAGGGGCCCCGAGGACTCCCAGCCCCACACCCCGTTCTGCCTGCAGTGGCTCATTCTCTCAACCACCCGCCCCACTGCTGGATCCAGTCACCAGACCCAATGCCATGACCAGGTTGTGCCGCTTCATCAGGTCCCTCAGAATCAAA
>NW_017731437.1:31200-32430 GCF_001890085.2 Hipposideros armiger
CAGAAATAGATTCATATATACACGATCAATTGATTTTCAACCAAGACACCAGGCCAATTCAATGGAAAAGGAAAAACGGTGATGGAAGAACTGAATATCCATGTGGAAAAAAATGAACATTGACTTCTACTCACACCATAAACATGAATTAATTATAATTAATTAATTTAAAAATGATCACAGGCCTAAACATAAAAGCTAGACCCATAAGGATTTTAGGGGGAAAAAAGCATAAGAGAATATCTTCAGAAGCATGAAGTAGGCAATTATTAATATTTGCTTAGGACACAAAAAGTTCTACGATAAATTATAGATCGAATTTCATCAAAATTAAAATTTTCTGTTCCTCGAGAGACATCATTTAGGAAATGAAGAGGCAGACTCAAGACTGAGGAAATATATGTGTAATACATGTGTCTCACCAGTGAACTACAGACACTGGATACATAGAATATATAAAGAACTCTTATAAATTATCAATAAAAAAGGCTAGCAACTCAGTATTTTTAAATAGGCCAAAAATTTGAACGGACACTTCACTAAAGAAAATATATGAATAGCTAATATGCATATGAAGAGGTGTTCAGCATCATTAGTCATCAGAGAAATGCAGTTTAAAACCACAATGAGAATGGTGTTGATGAGTACACAAAAATGTGAATATACTTAATGCCATTGAACTGTATACGTTAAAATTGTTAAAACCATTTATGTTATGTATATCTTACCACAAGATTTTTTTAAGAACAGGAAACAGGCACATAGATATGTAAGAGATTACCTCTGTTCAAAGGATCATAATTTTCAGAAAAAAGGGTTTGGTCATATGTACATACAGACCCACCTCTCATCCTATCTTTCTTCCTAGCTGGTAGATCTTTAGTGTCATCACTAACTTTAATACTCTTATATATTTATTTCACAGATAAGATAGGAAAATAAGTAAGGTATTAATAGATTGATATCAATATAAATTTAAAATTTTAAATGTACCTCCCCAAAAAAACAAACCCACAATGAGACGACATTTCACAGCCACTAGAATGGCTACAATAAAAAACTCAGGCCTCTGTGTCCTCGACTATGAAGTGGAGGGATGCTTACCTCATTGTTATAAAGTCCTGTTCTATGAACTCCTACTTCATAAAACTAATGACAAAAGGAATAAATACCCAAGAGATGAGGCCCACAACTCACTGGCCCCTGCCACGATTTGTTCATTGTTTATTG
>NW_017731437.1:33818-34935 GCF_001890085.2 Hipposideros armiger
GAAGGACAGAGAGCCAAAAATGAACCTATTGTGCCTAGAGGTGGTAAACATGGGGCATGTGCTGGGGGCACCGGGAGCTGAGTCAAGAAACCCAGGAGAAGCCAACTGGGAGGGGAATGGGGAGTGTGCTCTGGAGCATGGGGAGTTGGAGGAGCTTCAGGGAGAGCCGTGAGAAGATCTCCAGGTCGAGGTCCGAGAGAGAGCTGGAAGGTCGACGTGCTGACGCGAGAGTCTGACAGAGAGGCTCAGTGAGCCCCGTGGAATGGATGAGACCGTGCTGGAAGAGAATGTTCTCCAACTTAAGCATGTGTTAGAACCACAAGGATGTCTGAGAAGATCTCTGCTGCAGATCAAGAAGAGAGGGATGTTGGAGGACCTTGGTGTTTACAGGTATGGCCGAGGAAGAGGAGGCAATGCAGAAAACCAAGAAATTAAGTTCAGAAAAACAGGAGAACCAGGGAACGTGATATGGTGAAGTGTCCCAAAGGAAGCAGCCAATAATGTCAGTGAGATAGATAGGAAAGTTGACCTTTGGGTCTAGCAGAAGGATGTTACTGGAGAGCTTAATTGCCAGAGGTCAAGGTAACAGAGAAAAGTAAATATTGGAATGAAGTTTCCCCCCTATTTTCTTCTTTCTCAACACTGGGCTTCCGCTCCTCAGGCCCCACAGCCCTGTGTCACTCTTGGGACATCTTCTGTGTCAGGGAGGCCATTTAGCTTGAGTCCAGACAAGCCCTTTGCCCCTCCCCCATTCCTGCTTTTCCAGCCCCAGTGATGTAAACCCTGCCTGTTCCCACCTTGTGGAGGCTTGTGCTCAATGGTGCTGCCATGTGTTCTTCCTCAACCTCTGCTTCCACCAACCCATTTTTGGACAACTTGGAACGTGGGCACTTGCCTCCACCCCCTTCTCCTATGACTTGACTTGTTCCCAGAAGAACTCAACAGAAGAGGAACTCAGCAATGCTGTGATGTGGGTGGCACATTCCCGTACTCTGGTTCCTGATTGAGGCCTGGAGCCCCACACAAACTTGAGGTGGCCAAATACCAAGGGAACCCAAGACAAGAAGTTTACACCCACAAGATGTCCCAGGAAGAGACTCTGAGCCACAGTGCTTCC
>NW_017731437.1:43280-45195 GCF_001890085.2 Hipposideros armiger
ATTTTCTCCCATTCTTAACATTTTTACTCACGTCTCCATCAACACTTCTGTCCCAGGCACCTGGAAGAGAGAGAAGGGAGGTGGCCACAAATGTGTTCATGGTTCTACCCATTGAGCTCACTTCTCCCTCTACACAGCCGAGCCAGTCCAGACTCTGAGCCTACCCTGCAGAGTGCAGACTGCATTCCCTCACTTCTGTCCATCTCTCACCATTGTGGCTTCTATTCACAACCCCATCATTGTTTATTCTGCCCCCTTTTTTTAAAAGGAAGAAACAGAAGAAAACAGCAAGTGTTCAACAAGCAAGTACTAGCAAACAGTAGCGTGGCAATCTCCTTCTGTTCTCATAGTGTGGAAACCCCAAGAGCACGGTGGCCATAGAGAGGAAATTGGTGTGCTACAGGCCTTGGGAGCTGGTTGTAGGCTCTCCATGGAGTGTTAAAAAAGAGCCTTGAACATGGATGTTTATAGCGGCTTTATTCATAATTGCCAAAACTTGGAGGCAAAGAAGATATCCTTCGGTAGATGAATGGATAAATAACCTGTGGTCCATCAAACAAAGGGATATTAGTGAGTGCTAAAAAGAAATGAGCTAGAGCATCATGGTGGCATAAGACATCCCTCCTTTTCATCCCCCCTTTTAACTATTAAAAATGGGCATCTGGGCGGCCAGGTGGCTCAACTGGTTAGAGCACGTGTTCTTAACAACAAAGTTGCCAGTTCAACTCCCACATGGGATGGTGGGCTGCACCCCCCCACACACAACTAGATTGAAAATGGCAACTGGACTTGGGGCTGAGCTGTGCCCTCCACAACTAAGACTGAAGGACAACAACTTGACTTGGAGCNGGTGCAGACTTTTCCATCATTTCCAGACCCCACATTTTATTTGTTCTTTCCCTATCAACACACATTTCTGACTAGTTGCCATCACAGTCCATGCTGGGGTGATCCTCTTACTAATCTCCCTGAGTGTCTGTGGCCAAGAGCACTGCAGGGCATTCCTCTGGGAGTAGCCTCTGCCCCAGTGACAGAAGGAGAAATGGAGGTTCAGTGTGTGTATGAGTTATAATGAGTGACAGGGTTGGGATTCAAATACTGGCCACCAGATTCCAGAACCCATGTGTGTCTCACCCTCAGGCACTGTCTCTGAGCCACAAGGCTGGAGATGACAGGATAAGGGTGTCTAACATCCAGGAAAGAATCCAGAAGAAATAGTTGGGAGTAACAATGCGTTGGTGTGTCTCCAGCAGAAAGTGACAGCCCATTACTGAGACAAGCAAAATGCACAATAAAAAAACAGCAGACTGAATCAACAGGACATAGGTAACCCTTGACACTACCCATTGCTGGTGACTCAGTCTGTTTTCATTAAGCAATGTTCAGGCTGATCATTTTGGTATCCTGAACAGACCTTTCCACATGGTAAGTGAAAATAACCAATTATCATGTCAGGGATATTTCCCACTGTAAATCAATAAATTAAAAGTCTGGCTTATAAATCAGTCTCTTAGGAGGTGTGGGTGTGGTGAAATACTCCCAGCACTGCCAACTATAAAGTCCTCTGATTGTGAGACTAAATCTGACCTCCTTTTCTCTAGCACAGGACCTGGGATTTAGATGAGTAAATATTTGATGACATGAAAATCAAAATTGAGTTCTCAACTGTCAAAGCCAAGTTCTGCCCTGGAGCATAGTGACTCCACTGCACTGAAACCACCAAGCCCAGCCCCAAAACAAGTAACTCTTGCCCACCCTCGTCCACACCTGCCACCACCACCTGAGCACCCGTCTCTGTGTCTCTGTACAGGTCCCCCCACTACCACCAATGCTGTCTTTACCACCCCACTCACCCCCACTGAGCCCTTCACTTCCCTCAGGTGCCCCTGACCTCAAGCCGTTGGGAAGAGCACCA
>NW_017731437.1:55110-56157 GCF_001890085.2 Hipposideros armiger
TGGGTCCACCGTCAGCTGCAACTGTGTTGCTGGGGAGCTTCTCCCACATGGAGATTCATGCTAAAAATACAAATGGCTTCTAAAAGGTTACAAATACATCATGCACTTTTTAAACTTTACTTTTTAATCTAAGGTGTTTTATGATTTGGGTGGTGCTTGACTAGATGATTGGTTAATCCCCTTAAAACCATGTGTGCCAGGCAGGTAGATAGTTTTGCCCCCATTGTATAGATGAGAAAACTGAGGCTTGATCAAGTTCTCATGGCCAGTGAGTATTGGAGTCAGATGCAAATTCAAGCCTCCTAACCCTTAGTCAGGGCCTCTGTTACCTCAGTCAGGACCTGTTACAGCTGCAGGTCTAGAAACCTACCTAGAACATGCTTAGGCAAAGGGGCGACATATATTGAAAAAAACACTAGGGCATTGCATATAATCCAAGAAGGCTATCTATGGGAAAGGCAAGGATAATGTTCAATCTTGGGGAACAACTGGAACCAGGCAATTGAACAGGCCTGGACTTTCTCTACCTTCTCCTCTATGCGCTATTGTCTCTCCCTAGAGACAGCTTCCTCCAGGAGGAAAAGATGGTACTGACATCTCCCAACTTTTCCATCTTATGGGTTTCACTCTTAGAGAAAATCTTACTCTCTTCCTGAGTCTCGGTTAAAAGAAGAAAAAAAAATGTCCCAGGAAGAACTGAGATTGGCCTTGCTTTCATCAGGTGCCCATTTCTGAGCAATCCAATTGTAGCTGCGTGGGCAGGGTCATTTAAAATGGTGCCACACCCCCTCCATTATAGCCATGTGGCTGGGGCATATTTGGGGCTAAGAGCAGTAGCTGATCCTGAGAACAGTGGGAGTTGAAATTATGAAAGTGGCTAAGATCGCCCAGTGATTGTGTAGAAAGAAAGAAGAAAGGGAAGATAGAACTCCAGGTGGGAATGAGATTTCAAGAGTGAAAAAAATGAGAAACCTGGGAAGGAAATAGGAAATGAGTGATTAAACAGATAGAGAACCAGGAGAGCCCAGAGTCACAGGAGCCAAGCAG
>NW_017731437.1:56401-57334 GCF_001890085.2 Hipposideros armiger
TCTATGTTTACTGCCCGTCTACCTCCATTTCTACCAAGACTCGCTCCCAGCCCCTCTGAAGGAAACAAAACCCTATTTGCATTATATTTTCGGGCACACCTGCTAGGGTTGGACCAAGCAGCAATTTCAGACAACTGCAATATCCAGTTGGCTGCCCTCTATCCCCGTGACCCCTTTTTAGGGTCTGGGCCTCTCCTTCTCCATGTCTCGTGCTATAAGAAAGCTGTGGGGCAGGCAATGAGATGATGGAATGACTGGGTATGTAACAGACACAGGCAGCGCTGGACTCTGGAGATGAGTCCAGGCTGACTTTACTTCGTCTGTCTCACAGCCACTGCTCACGGAGAAGACTAGGTGCCGTAGCTGATAGGATGGGACAAAATAGCTCTGACACCTGTATTGACCTCCTGGAACTGGGGAGAGCATGGAACAAAGGCCCCATCCTCAGAGCTTGTCCTGGAAATAGATTCTCCCTCTAGTTCCATCACAGACATTGCCTGCAGACCTCGCTTCAAATACGGCTGTGGGGTATTTGCTGACATTCACCTGACTGTCACACATCCCTGTCCTGCGTCACAGTCTCCTTGTTGAGTACAGTACTTTCCCCCCCTGTCTTTGCCTGATGTTTAGACCTTCCATCTGTTCCCAGTTCTAAAATACAAGGTGTAAGGGAATATTCTCTCTGAATGAAAAACTGTCCATGTTGAGTCATTAACTTGAATCATTCACTTTACTCTTTTCTTTTCCTTTTCCTCTCTTCCTTTCTTCTCCTATAATTCCTCTCCACCCAACCCCATCCCCATTCTTGCCTCTATTTCTATGTTACCACCACCCTTCTACTTCTTCAGTTTCTATCCCTCTATCACCCCTCTCCTTTCTTTCCCACGATCAAGACTACAAAAGAGGCAACTAGGGCACAAAATGTAAAGCTTG
>NW_017731437.1:61016-61786 GCF_001890085.2 Hipposideros armiger
CTTAGAATATTTCTGGAGTGTGAGCTGGAAGCTGGGAACTGCTGGGAAATACAGAGTTCATCCATCACATGCTTGGAGTTTTTAAATAGTGTTGCTCTTGTGCTCACTAATTTGAATATTTTATGCAACTAAATAATTTAAAGCATGTGAACCACCTTGCTGCTCTTCCCCTCAGAGATTTCCCAGCCCTCTCTTGCTACCAGCATAGACTTGAGAGCCATTAAGAGCAATGATGTGAGTTAGGGGCTCGGGAACAGCCCATGGGTTGGGTTCTTGCTGTGCCAGGGCTTGGCTGTGAGCCCTGGGAACATGAAGCACAGAAAGGGAGCAGTTGTTGCCCTGGATGCTAGTGAATCAAGACAAGGGGACTTCAGTTCAAGAGCTTAATTTCAAATTCACCATCACCAGCGCTCTGATGAACACCCACAGGCCAATCTTGTTCCAAGAGGGCAAGCAATTACTGAGCCAAAGTCAGCCTCCTCCATAGCAACTCAGAAAGACCAGCAACCAGGGGGCAGAGCGATGTGGACTGTCCATCCACTCATCCAGGACTTGGTCCTTGTTTGAAAAAATGGAATTCTTGGGGCAATAAGGACAAAAGGTCTCGGTCCTACAGGCAATTTCCATTCCCTCTGACTCAGCTCTCACACCTCTTCTGGGTGAGAAAGGCAAGCAGGTCATCTCTACCCCTCTCCTCCCTCTCTTGTGTTTGCCCTTCACTTCCCTCTTCTACCGCTCGTCTTGTGATTTTTATGTCCCTCGCAAGTCCA
>NW_017731437.1:62307-67092 GCF_001890085.2 Hipposideros armiger
AAAAAAAACTGGCTCCCACCTCCAATAAGCTCATGGCCTATAAGACACATACAAATTGCTGTAATACTGTGTAGCCCTAAGGAAGGTACAGGAACATATAATGAAATAATTGAGGAAGAAACGGTCACTTCTGACCTCAATTTGAGGTCAGATCCTTTCTCTCTCGTGGCCTCTGATTAAGAGTAAGTATCTAGATGAGACAGTGTTCCACACACATGCCCGCTGCCCTCCCCGACAGGGCTGTCACCCACTGATCCTGGAGAAGGCTCTGGATTCAACGACATTTTTCGTCCCTACCAGAAAATTTTACCAGGGAAAAACAAATCAACCAGCAAAGGTGCACACACGCTATTCTGTCTCCCTCTACTATTCTATTCTGTTATCCTTCAAAACATCCTTTGGGTTTTGTTTTTTTGTTTTGTTTTGTTTTTCAATTAAACAATGTTAATGGAACACAAATTTGTGGTAAAAAAAAAAACCCAATTCCACAGGAAAATCCAAACCCTATAAATGAAGAGATTTGACTTTCAAAGTGAGTCTGTCATACCTCAGTTAAGTGGTTTGTTGTTTTGTTTTGTTTTGTTTTTAAGAAAAAAGTACATAAAACCAAAATGAGAGCACTAGTTCCAATTCTTGCCGGATTTCCATCCTCAGCTCAGAAACAAACAAGAAGCTACGAGTGTTTCCAATAGCTTGTTTTCCTCTCTTGCTCGCTCTGGAGACTTTCGGATAAATACATGAAGTATTAGTTACCTCACGGATGATTGCTGACTTGTGGGTCCCACCCAGGTCCCAGGGCAGGCAGCTGTCGTGGGGAGTGGTGCTGGCTGGTTCTCTTCAACAACCTTAGCAGGAAATGATGGTGACTCAGCCCAACATCGCAGTCCTTTTCCAAACTCTTCAGGCTTAAGGCACTTTTCCCTTTAACTTAGAGTCCCCGGGACATTTCGTGAGAAAATATCTGAAACTCACTAGTGTTGGTGTGCTAATGTTTCCTCCTGTAAGCTGTTCTTGGGAAGGGCCCTGACTTCCTTCATTTTCAGGGCAGGAAACCCAACCTTAATGGAAATAAACAGCCAGAGGTGAGCACCAGGCTGGGGAATTGTTGAACGGACATTTGAAGTGGCTCTAAATTTATCCCAGCATGCTCTTGGTTTCCATCCTCCCTTCTCAGGCAAGAGAAGCTGTCCCTGGAGACTGCAATTGAGAATGGAGTTCTAGCTCCTTTGCTAATTTGCAGAGCACTCAGGCAATGCCCTTCCCCAGCTGGGAGCAGCCCTGGACCATTCTCCCACCTGCCAACCAGAGGAGGTGTTCTGGGGCCACAGGAGAGAGCATCAAGCCAGCAGGAAACAACAGATCTGGAAATCTTAACTCCTCATTCACTGCACCACTCAAAGCCTCCCCAGACCTCACCCTTGTTCCTGAAAGTAGCAAGGTCCCAAGTGGTGCAGTGAAGACAATATATGGTTGAAAAGAGCAGAGCTCAAGAATTCCCCTAGCGAGTGATCCCTGTTTCCCTGACCTTGATACCAAAGTCTGCTCCCTCCATCTGATTTGCATTTCTGCTCAGGAGCGACAGCTTTTACCCATCAACGTGGGGACGTTATTTAAGAATTGGTGCTTCTACAAATGCCGCTGGTATGCTTTTAGAGGTCTTGAACCAGTTATGTTTAAGCTCACATTTCCTCTTCCTTTCTACTCCTCTGCCCCTGACTGCCATTAACACACCCCTCCTCTCACAAGGTACAGGCAGGGCCAGGGATGACGTGTTTTTGCACTCTGTCCTTCCTTATCTTTTGTTGTTATGGGCCTTTTAAAGACAAAGCAAACCTTTCCCCTCCTCTTGTCCTCTCTCTACCATTTGAATTTTGTATCCACACCACTCCCCTTATCAAACTCCACTTATNCCCAGGAAGAACACAATGATGGTGCCAACTTGGGCCAGTGAAGCAACGTCCTCCACAACTAGACTGAAGAACAAAAGGACAGCAACTTGTCTGTTGCCCTTCCCCCAACTCCCCAGCCCTGTTCCCATCCCCCAATTCCCCAATAAAAATCTTTTAAAAAAAACACAATGTATGTTCTAATATCTTCTGCCTAGCTAATGCCTACTCATACTCAGCTCAAACTTAAAGGTTAAAAACTTAAACACAGTATAAGAAAAGCATAAATAAAGTTAATCTTTGAAAAGCAATCTACAGAAAATAATGCAGTATTTATGACATAAAAGATTAATGTCATTAACATATAAAGAGATTTTTATAAATCAATAAGAAAAAGATGAACACATTTATTCCTGGCTGTAATCCACACAGTAGTACCTTTAAAACTTAGATCTTGCCATATCACTTCCCTACTGAAAGTCCATTAGTGGCTTCGCATTGCTCTTAGAACAAAGTCCAAAACTCTTAACATGGCCCACATGACCTGGTTCTTACCTACCTCTCTAGACTTTTCTCCCATCATCCCTCTCTCCTACCTCTTTGGATTCCAGCCAGACTTGCCACCATAAAGCTTTTGTGCATACTGATTGCTTTGCCTGGAGTCACACCACCACCACTCCATTCATGCAACAGATGCCCACCCTTCCTCCAGATCGCAGCTTACACATCATTTCTCAGGGAAGTCTCCCATCACCAACTCCAGATTTGTTCAGATCCTTGCCATGTGCTCTTCATAACCCGCAGGGGAACAAACGAAAACATGTTTCTGAATCTTCAGATCTTGGAAACAGACCCTGAGAAGTGGTGACCCTTCCCAGGAATATGAGGTTCAAGGCAAAGCAACCAATGTNGTCCAATGGTCAGCGACCTATCTGCCTCAGCCGGGAAGAGCGCAATGATCACAATACCAACATGGGCCAGTGAAGCAACATCCTCCACAACTAAAGAACAAAAGGACAACAACTTGTCTGTTCGCCTTCCCCAATTCCCCAATGCTGTTCTCTCCCCCAATTCCCCAATAAAATCTTGAAAAAAAATAGAATTACCATATGATTCAGCAATTTCACTTCTGGGGGTATATGCAACAAGAATTAAAAGCAAGCTCTTGAAGAAATGTTTGTATATTGGACATGTTCATAGCAGCATTATTCATAATAGCCAAAAGGTGGAAGCAACCCAAGTGCCCATCAATGGATGAATGAAAAATGGTCTATCCATACAATGAGTTATTATTCAGCCTTTAAAAGAAAGGAAATTTTGATACATGCTACAACATGGATGAACCTGGAGGACATTATGCTGAGTGAAATTAACCAGTCACAAAAAGTCAAATACTGTGTGATTCCACTTATATGAGTTACCTACAGTAGTAAAAATCATAGAAACTGAAAGTAGAATGGTGGTTACCAGAGGATGATTGGGGGGTTGTTTACTGAGTATAGAGCTTCAGTTTTGCAAGATGAATAGAGCCCTAGAGATTGGTTGCACAATAATGTGAATGTAATTAACACTACTGAACTGTACACTTAAAAATTAAGATGCTAAATTGTATGTTATGTGTATTTTACCATCATTACAATTTTTAACTGAGAACAAAAAAATAATTCTTGGAAATAAGAAGGAAAGTTTCTAAAACTTTTAAATGCATTGTAAGGATTTGAAGGTGAAATTGAGGAAATATCCTAGTTCATAAAACAAAAAGACACAGAGATGTAAAATATGAGATTTTTTTAAAATAGCAAAAGGAACAATCCAGGGACTGCAACATCTCCCTACCTGGGAACTTCAGGGAAAAAAAATAGTAATAGCTAAGGGGAGAAAAAAGTTAAATCAAGAGAATTTTCCAGAGAGAACAGTAGACAGGCACCTTCAAACTGAAAGGGTCTACTAGTACCCAGCACAATAGATGAAAAGAGGTCTACAGTTAAATAAATTAATGTGAAATATCAGAAAACCGTGGATCAAGGCAAGATCCCAAAAGCTACCAAAGAAAAACAAACAATAAAACAGGCCATTCCCAAAGCTGAGGACTTAGTCTGGCAACAGACTTCCTATTAGCAACAGTTCCAATTAGCAGTACAAACTCCAGTTGTTGTACCGGAAGACAGCGAAGTCATGTCATCAAACGGGGGGGAAATCATCTTCAACCTGAAATTCCAAATCCAGCTGAAATTGAGTAAGAGTAGAACAAACACGTTTTCAGATATGCAAAGACTCAGTAGGTTCACCTTCCATGACCCCTTTCTTAAGAAGTTATTTGTGTACATTCTAGAGTGACTTCCTCAAATGCTTATTCATGAGTAAACTAAGGAAAGTAAACCAAGTTCATGAGGGAGTAAACCAAGAAAGAGGAAGGTATGAACCATGGGAAATACCAAACCCACATAGGAATAAAACCAAAGAAAAACAGCAGGGTGATAGCTATGCAGCAGCCCCAGAAAGCAATCGGTCAGATTGGAGCAGGGATATCAAGTCCTATAGCACAAGAACGCTCGGTATTATTTGTGTAGCTCTTCTGTGAACATAAAATAATTCTAAAATAAAAAGGTTATTTTGGGGCCGGCGCGTTGGTTAAGAGTTGGCTTGGGACACCAGCTCTGAGCAGCAGGGCCCCGGTTCGGATCCCACATGAGGGCCAGTGACGCTGCGCTCCCTACAGCTAAGATGGTGAACAACAGCTCGACCTGGAGCTGGGCTGCTGTGAGTCGCCTGCGACAGCATAGGCTGCAGTGGGGCTGGCCAGCAGTGGGCGTGAGCTTTAGTGAGCTGCCGTGAGCCTCCATGAGTGACTGTCCAATGGCCAGCAAGCGACTGCCTCACCCAGGAAGAGCGCAATGAT
>NW_017731437.1:71914-72808 GCF_001890085.2 Hipposideros armiger
ATTTGGAGGTCAAAGTTATCAAATTATTGATCAAGTGTGGTCTTTCCCACTTCAACTACCAACACATGAAATGTAGGCTGTAGCCCACGAGAACTTTCACTTCCTTTGGGTTTATTGATCACCAAATTGGGAGAGAGCCTGTTCCTACAAGTTCTACTATATTTGAAGACAAGTATCTACTTACTGCTAATACACACTTGGTCTTTTCAGCTTCGTTGTGAGCATGTCGAAAGCAGATGCTGGCTTAAACCTTTTGTGATGCCCAGCAGAGCGACATACATGTCTAGAAAGCTTTCCCTCCCATCTAATGTGGATCACCTCCTCCTAATATTATTTTATTATTGCGCGTGACTTTTTATTGTGATCCACTTAAAATTTATTTGTAAATGGCCAGCATATCAACATATTTGTCTTATTTTTAAGTTTGCTATATATCAGAGTCCAAGGAATTCCTGCTGATTCACTAGAACACATCGGCCTGGGGATGCAGGCTTCCCTCTAACATTAGTTGCTAGGAAGAAGGATTTTTTTTAAGTAAATTTATTGAAGTATAACAAACACAAGAGAAGCCCAAATCATATGTGTACACCCCAATGGATTATCACAAAGTGAGCACCACTGTGCAACCACTACCAAAATAAAAAGATAGAACCTTGCCAGCTTCCCAGAAACCCTCTACACACTCTTCCCCTTATCCTCCCCAAGAGGTTCCCATTATGGGGGGTGGGAGGAGTCTCAATTAATGTTTTGACAGTGAAGTCGGGTTTTACATCATATAGTCCTAGAAATTTGCCAGGGAAGGGAATTGTTGAATGGTGAAAAGAAACCCCAGGCTTACAATCAGGCAGAACTTGATGTGACTTTGAACATCTGTGATCCTTACTTTATTTATTT
>NW_017731437.1:78826-95446 GCF_001890085.2 Hipposideros armiger
TGAGCTTGAGAAGGTTTTGGACTTGACCTGCTTATGGGGAGGGAGGAAACAGGGGGAGGGATACTGACTCTTTAGGAGCCTCCGTCAGTCACACCCAGAGTTGTCATCTCACATCTCTGCCTCCGTGCTGCTCGTGGCCTGTGTCAGGTCCTTAGGGATTTGGATTTCAGAGGAGAGAGCCATGAAAGAGGGGGGGAAAAAAGGTGTTTGGGACCTTACATCCCACCACCGGCCCACTCCACATGCCCCCCTTGAAATCGGACATTTCTGGTAAAGAATTGATTCAGCAAACTTCTGCTGGGTGCCAGGGGTTCCTGAGCACCCAGGAACAGGGCCCATTCCCAATCCCCAAGGCGCTGAGTCTGGCAGGCTGGGTGGGTCAGTGGGCTGGCACAGAAAGATGACTCAGGCCACAAAGGCTTCAGCCCAACGTGACGCATGGACTTCAGTGCCCATGAAGACTTCTGAGAGGTCAGGACCTCCCATCTCACATGGTGGGAAGTGGCCCTTGGGAACCAGGTCCAACGCTTGCAGTTCTGTCTGGCTGCCATGCTCTAGGTCCTGACTCAGTGACTTCAGAAGGGCTGCAAAACCCACAGACCCAGGAGGAGGCCCCACCTCTGAAGGTCAGAATGGCTCTGGACTCCCAAGACAGGGACCCCTTTAAGTCCATGTCAAAGAAAAAAAGGGGTTCCCCAGTGCACTTCTGAGAAGCGCCCAGAGCAAAGATCCATGGCCCAAGCTTGGCAGTTGGATACAGAGTAGCTAAGCTGGCACCCCCCCTCCCTGAACACCTCCAAAGACCTGAGCCAAAACACATCCACACTCAAAAACACCAGGGCCCTGACCTCTTGGGATGACAGGTTGGCACACCAAGAAAGGCTTGGGAAAGACAGAGGGAAGGGCCAGGTGAGCCCTGTGCTATGCCCTCCAGGACCCTTACTCCCCCATGCCTAAGGAGCCAGACCTCCTCCAGACACCATAGTACAGGACCACAGACACCTGAGAAGGCGGCACAGAGCAGCCCCTGACCACCGCCTGCCTGTTCCATCACCTGCCCTGTCTGCCACCTGCTCTGTCTGCCACGTGCTCTACTCACTGATTTTCTTAGCAGAGGAGGTAGCTCATTAGCAAAACAAAAGAACTGGACTTGGGGTGTCAAAAAAACTGGGCTCCTGTCCTGGCTCTGCCATTAGCCAATTGTACCTCCTTGGTCATTCCATCCTAACAGCCCTTTAGAGTTTGCAAAGCACCTGCACGTAAGTCGTCTCGTTTGATTCCACAGTGCTGAGCGTAAGCAGCTCGGGCAGTTATTGCGGGGAAAAGGGGGGCCCTTGTGGTCAGGGCCTTTCAGATGGTCAGTGACAAAACCCAACTTAAACCATCTAAAGCAAAAAGGAGTAGAAGAGAGTAGTTTCCAAGGGAAATGAGGGTGGGGTTAGCATAGGCTAGTCGTGCAACCACAACAGGTGTCCCCATGTAATCCCGGGGGGAGGCTGGGTCCCAATATTTTTAAATCTTTAATGAGAAGCGACTGAAAAAGAAATAAACTGAACTTATCACTCTCACAGCGAAGCTGAGCTCATTGTGTCCCACACGTGGTGTCATTTAAAACCAAATAAACAGACTTAGGTTGTTAATAACCGGACTTAAGAAATGAACTGATGTCACCCTATGACACAACTGGCTTACTGGGGCCGTGCAGCCAGACTTCACCCTTTGGGTGAGAGCAGGCTTTCCTGTGGAGGAAATAGATGTCGCAGCTCTCAGTCGCCCGGGAAGAAGGTCCATGTGAGGGGACGGGATGAAGACACAGGAAGTCAGGCTCAGGCTGGAGCGAGGAAGCTCTTCCTCCCCGTTGTGGGACCAGGGTCAGTTGGTGAAGACGCCTGGATTTTTTCAGTGGGGGTAAAGCATGAGCGGCCATGAAGGCAGATGAGAAGCGAGGCGGACGCCGGCCAAACAAGGCCAGCTTCCTGTGCGTGCAACCTGGGCAGTTGCACACGGCCCCACACTTGGAAGGGCCCCATGATTGGCTTAATCGTCTGCTGTTGCCATCTTAATCGTTTTTATACGCAGACCTCCTGAAATTCTAGTGCAGCCCTGGCAACAATCTCAGCCTGGCCCAGGACAAACACTGAGACAGAGTCAGGGCCAGTGGAGGACATTTATTCAACATACAGACTCAAGACTTCACCTCCAGAGCTGCTCAGATGCCTCCTGGGAAGGCCTGATGTAGTGAGTTAATTGGGTCTCGGGAGCAGAGGAGCTAAGCAGCCTTATCCCCTGGGGATTTGCCTCCATCAGAACCCAACTGCAGGATAACAGCCCCAGGAAAAAGCAAGCCAAGATTTATTGACACCAGGACTGCTCAGGACTGGCCCTCCTTCACTTTACCTCCACCTTCTCTCACATCTGTTCTCATGTCTCATTGTATTTTAAGATAAAATACCTTACCTCTCTCCTGGTTCTTTTTTCACTTGCCATCTGCCAGACAGCAAGGTGTTACATGGGGTTTAGTCCTTCTGCTTTTGTGGGTTATTATTAATCTTGCAAAGGCTGTGTGAAATGTTGAAATGAGTACATTGTCTGAATGTTGCAACTCCTTCCAGTGCTTTTGGAGTGACAAACCAATCACCAGATCCCTTAAATAACACAAAGGCACGATTGGTCATTGGCGTGTGGGTTTCCAGGGGAAGAAAAATAATGTTAAAATAAGAAGAGCTGCGTAGTCTTGTCAATTTAGCACAGAATCCGCATCATGCAGACCAGCTCATCTGATGCTTTTACTAATTAACATAACAGCAAGGAGAGTGGGCCAAGGGCTGCGATGGACCCCTAGAGCTACCTTACGCAAGCGCATTCCTCCTCGGAAGGAAAAAAACATAATGGGCTGTGTGGCTTCAGTGGTATTTGTAATGTTCCATTTCTTTGGTAGAGTGGCCCGTACGTGGGAGTTTGTTTCATTATCTTTTTAACATATATACACATTATATAAACATAGAGTATGCATCAAATATTTTAAAACTTAAAATGAAAAATTAATAAGCTAATAAATGGTAGGTTTGGGGTTATCAGGGCTTGTGGTACAGAAGATAGGAAGGTGATGGGGAGACATGTGGGCAGTGTCAGAAACGCCCCAGGATCGAGTTTTTATTCTAGGACCTTTAGTGAGACCAAGAGTGGACTTTCCCACACTCTGCTATGAGTAGGTTTTCTACCACACAAGGGTTTGGAATGTCTGTTCTCTATTTCTTTTTTTTTTTTTTAAGATTTTTATTGGGGTATTGGGGGGAAGGGAACAGTGCTGGGGAATTGGGGGAAGGCAAACAGACAAATTGCTGTCGTTTTGTCCTTTAGTCTAGTTGTGGAGGATGTTGCTTCACTGGCCCAAGCTGGCACCATCATTGCGCTCTTCCCGGGCGAGGCAGATCAGTCGCCGGCTTCTGGANGCACATAAGCAAAACCTTTGATACTGTCTTCAATGCTTCACAGCTTCCCTAAAGTCCATCTAATCACCTCAGGTTAAGAACCCCAACTGTAGACCTAGTGAAGATGCCATGCACAAAACCACACAAACACACTGTTTTCCTGGTTTTGTTCATTTAATCAATTTTACCAAGTATCTCTAGTATAGAGAGCATAGTAATAACACTTTGTAAATGAAACTTGCTTTACAGTTCAAAAGAAAAAATATTTTCACATAATTGTCTCATTTACTCTTCACAAAAATCCAGTGAGGTAGGCACACATCGCTCTACCGATTTTACAAACGAGTAACGAACTCCAGAAAATATAAGTGACTTGGTTAAGGTCACCTAGCCAAAAAGGAATTGAAAAGGAGTGAAACGTACCCTTTAAGCCCTGGGCCTGACCCTTTGCCTCCCTGTTAATATTGACTCCAATGGTCAGTGGTGGTGATAGGACTTGCGCCGAGTGAGGTAGCCACCTACCACAGTCACATTATGTGGAAAACCTATGAGGCCACAGTCCCCCAATTTGGTGTGTGGTGTTTAGGGGAGGTAGCCAGAGCTCTGCAGCCCCTTACCCAAAGAGAACAACAGCTAATACTGTTTTGAGTTCCTAATCCATGTCAGACGCTATTCCAGGTTTTTACAGGAATTAACTCATTAAATCCTCAGAACAACACCATGAGGTAGGTACTATTATCATCTCCGTTTTGCGGACACTTAGGGGAGGTTGAGAAACTTGCCCAAGGTTACACAACTGATCGTTTTCAAAGCCAAGATTCGATCTGTGAAGTCTGTGCTCTTAACCAACACCATTCTGTCTCTCCCAAGTCAGTTGTTCCTAACTTTGGGAGGTCATATACATCCTAGAGAGTGTAATTTAAGCTCAAGGCCCCCTCCCTAGGAAAATGCAGTTAAGCAGAATTTTGCAAAATATTTCAGAGACTTCAGGGACCCCCTAAAGCCCCTCATCTAACAACCTCAGGCTTGAAGCTGCTATTTGTCTCATACATACTGGAGGGAACTGTCCAGGGTGAAAAAGAGAAGCGGTGCCAGAGCCGCAGGACTTCTCTGCAAACGCGGGAGGAGAGCAGCGCTGCGTTGTGTGACGGAGACACTCGTTCACTGAAAATCAGGAACCGTGAGCTCCCGGGACCGCAATGCTCTGAGAATGCAGCCGGGTTGCTGAGCCTTCGGAGACCGGTAGCTGAATGGGATACGAATGAACCACTGCCTGGCCAGACTGACATCTTGCGTCCCTCCCAGCAGCCTTAAGTCACGAGACGGGTTCAGAGCGGACAAGGCTCTCAGAACTCTGGTCTCGAGCGCACAGGGGTGGTCATCGCTGTTCCTGGTGCTGAAACGCCGCGGTCGCAGCGAGGAGCAGCCGCCTGAGCTTCAGGTACCGCGCCGCGGCCGCTGCGGGAGCTGTCCAGTGCTGAACTCGGATGCGGCCCGGCCCGCGGGGCTGAGACCCGAGCCTGCCGCACCCAGCGGAGCCAGGACCGAGCTTCTGGGAGCGCTGACGCAGAACGCTGGGAGAACGGAAAGCAGCGAGCTCCAAGCCTGGTATGGACCTGCAGAGATTCGACTCCTACCAGGGAGGAGCTGGCCCTGACTTCAATGAGCACGTCCTGCATAAGGTAAGAATCTCCTCCAGTCCTCCGCCCCCCGTCCCAATGCTGGGAGAGGGCACCGTCACCAGTTCTCTCTGTTCCCCTGTCGTGGCTTTGGGACTTAAAAGAAACTAGCCCATATCTGTTATCCTGGGGAACACTTTCTGTTTGATCCTGTTTGCTGCTCAAAACAGAGACTCGTGAGTCCTCGTTGAGGGGCCACCACCAGAGGCTCAGATTGTCAGGAGCTTCGTTCATTCATTTAAATAATCTGTGCCCCTTTCTCATTCCATCCCTTCTGCTTCTTATCCATTTGAACTCCTGTGGAACCCTGTGGGAGGCTGTGTTTGTCTTCCCATCCAAGCTCCAACCCCATTAGGTCTGGTAGTTGTGGTCAAAGACCTGAATTCCTGGCCAAGTTGGCTAAAATTAGACATAGAAATGCTCTGCAGCAGAAATAAACTGTTGTTTTCAAGTGAGGCTCCCTTGTGACTCCAGAAAGCTGCCCTCCAGCCGTGGCTTTCTCATAGCCTNTCCTCCACAACTAGACTGAAGAACAAAAGGACAGCAACTTGTCTGTTCCCCTTCCCCCAATTCCCCAGCGCTGCTCCCATCCCCCAACTCCCCAGTAAAAATCTTTTAAAAAAAGAGAGAACTGTTATTTCTACAAAAACTAAATTGAATGCTTTGGAAAGACTCAAGGCAAGCATGTCATTTTTTGAAATGCTGTCAAATTAGGAATGAGGGGGAATTATAAAATATTCAGAGTAAAAACATAAATATGAAAAAAGGTTTTGCAATCAGGTTGCTTCATAAGCGTCTAGCATGTCTTGCTTCACGTTAGAGAAACTGGAACTGGAACTCCATCGTGATGCGATATGTGTGTATAGTTTATGCAGGAAAGGCAGCGGGCCCCTTCTTTCCACAGACTCACAAGCAAAGAAAAGGATTAGGCCTACATCAAAAATGCTAGCAAATTACAACGCATTTAGATATGCTGAGTCAAAATAAAGCATTTAGACAAAGAATATAGCTCTTTCATGATTCCCTGACTTTACCAACTTTTTCAATGAACTGGTCAATTATCAATTCCAATTATATTGAATAAGAATGCACCTACTTGGTAAAATAAAAGGCTGACCACTATACCAGTCCCTCCCGATCTAAAAAATTATTGATACATGAAATCAACTGATTCCAGCAGCTTGGCTCTTCCAAGGATAAGCGGCTATGAACTCTATTTTTAAGGCATCAGGCAAAGGTAGCTTTTGGCCTCACTTCGATCCAGCATTTATCTTAATCATGTATTTTGGAGGTTTCCCGCCCAGCACGCTTTTCTCCCTCAGCTAACTCTCAAAAAAGACTCGGTCTTCCAAAAGCCAGTGATATACACCTAGTTCTCAGTAGGCTGTCCAAACCCTACAATTTGTATAAAGTAGAATCTTTAAATAATAATTCAAAAGCCAGGGGAGGGAAGCCCCAGACACTTTAGACAGGCTGTCAATAAGTAGGCACTCAATCAGAGCTGAGTAGTTAAATATCTTGACGTTTGTCAACACAACGTGCTTTCCTGGAAATCATACAGCAAAATGGTACATGCCAGCCTCAATCAGACCAGAGGAGCCGTAGCTGAGCTTTCTCTTCTCTTGCAATAAAGGCGCTAGTCTCGCACCCACAATCTGCCTTAGCAAAATATTTGTGGAACAGCCGGAAACGGCTGAGACAACACCGAGATACCAGTCTGTAAACATTATGAGACGACTTCCTTTCGAACCTCTTGCAATTGTTTGCCTCCCTTTTCCCAGCCCTGATCACTGCCCTAGCGCTCTCTACACTCTGTTTCTGGCTTGAACAAACGGGGCTGGCTTTCGATTCCTGCTGTCTTTTTTTTTTTTTTTAAGTTTTATTGGGGAACAGCCACGGTCATTGGTTACACGTTGTTTTCATGCTACAATGGCACAGTTGGCTCTTTTAATGGAGGACGTAGCTCGCAGTGACCTATGCGGGGATTGAACCGGCAACCTTGGTGTTATCAGCACAACGCTCTAATCAACTGAGCTAGCCGGTTACCCCTATCCCTGCTGTCATGACCCCAATACCTAAAGAACCCGAATGCCTCCCACGAGGACCACCAGTCAGAAATCTGCTCTGTCTGGCTCTAGAATGGACTGGACAGATTTCACAAATGTCATGGGCTAGTCGACTCCATCTCTGAGGACGTGAAAAAGTCCCTTTGCAGACAGCCACCAATCCATTAGGCTGGAATTCTGGATTAAAGCATTATATCCAGGGATATACTTGGTAGACACCTTTTTGAAAGCTTCAATAAAGCAATTAAAAGTGGTCAGAGTGGATCTGTCTTTCTAAGCTGAATTACCTTTCCTCCGCTCAGCCAGGCTGCCGGAATCTTTCATTTCCACCCAGACTGTCCCGACAAAAGCAGAAGCAAACAAACTCCCCCAGACAGACAAAACTGAGCTAAATTCTAATCTTCCCTGCGTTTCTCGGCTTGTGTCAGAAGTTTCATGGCAGTAATCTTCATTAGTATCTGATTGCCAGAAAAGATAAATTCCTTACTATCCAACATAACCACGTACTTAGAGACTCTGTTTGGCGCTGGCTGCTGGAAAAACTCAGCAGTAAAGCCACTTTGTACACAGGAGTTAAAATGGCACAACGATGCCCTGGCCCGAGGCTTTCTGTTTTGACTTTTACACTTCAACTCACTCGACTTTTGCTCTGCTTTGAGCTTCTCCACTTAAAGTTCCCTTTGAAGGCACTTCTTGTTCTGTAAATCTTCAAGCAGCCTGGATCAAACAGTCTCACTCTGACCCAACCAGCATAAATGACCAGCCCAGGAATATTTAAGCTTGTTTGGGCCTGCACATTCCCCAGGATGGTAAAGCCCGTGAGATTCTAGGGAATTATTCAGGGAGTGGGCGCAGAAGCAAAGAGTGGCACATGGATTGGCCATCCACCAAGGCCACCTCCCCCAGACACTCAGGGTGGCCATAGCTGTGAGAAATCAGACAAGCCCCTGAACACACTGATAGTGGCTCTCTAAACACTTCTATGGCCCCTGTACCTGCCGGGACACTTGCCTGTGGCCCAGGCATAGCTCATTTCTTCCCAGGCCACGACTCCTTTCCCTGACACTTCAGTTCAGCCCCCGCCGAAAGGGACCAAGCGAAGTAATAGCCCTTTGCCTTCCAGTCAGGAGGAATCATGGTTCCTCACATCTACCCCGTTTCAGGCGAAGAGAAAAAATTCTCTCCACTTCATGCTTCCCCGAAGTCGATCCTGAGATTCCTTAGGTTGTCCAGGTGGCCCAGGATACCCTTCCTAGAATGATGGACACAGGTGTCCCTGCTCCTGAGAGCTTGCTCTGAGTTCCAAGTCTAAACAATCTGGGTTATTTATTCATTCAGCCAATAAACATTCGAGAACCCACCGCATACCAGACATTAAATTAGGCACGGGGGATACACCAGTGAATGAGACAAAGTCCTTCCTCACCTCCAGGCAGCCTACAGCCTAGTGGAGAGGGGGACACAACAAACCCACATACCAATAAACAAGTTCATAAAGCAGTAAATGCTATGAAGGAAGTAAAACAGGGCAACATGACAGAGAAATGGGAGGCGTAGCAGGGGCTACTGCCGTTAGGGTGGTCCGGGAAGGCCGCTCTGAGAGGGACATTTGAGCTGAGAGGTGATGATGAAAAAAAAGCTAAGTCTTCATGTATCTGCAAGCAGAGCATTCCAGAAAGGAACAACAAGTGCAAGGGCCAACACCCCGAGAAGGGAGCAAGATTTATCTTGTTAGAGGAACAGCAGAAAGGCCGGTGTGGGTGTGAGCAGAGCAAATGAGAGGGAGAGTGGCTGGAGACGGGTCAAAGGGTCAGGAAGAGACTCAGGGGATCCGGGGGCCTCGTGGGCTGGGGGAGACGCTGCCAGAAGGCAATAAGCAGGGAGTGAGCAGGTCTGTTCTTTAAAAACATCGCTCTGGGGCCGGCCGAGTGGCGCGTTGGTTAAGAACTGGCTTGGGACGCCAGAGGGCCCCGGTTCGGATCCCACATATGAGGGCCAGTGACACTGCCCTCTACAGCTAAGATGCTGAATAACAGCTCAACCTGGAGCTGGACTGCTGTGAGTCGCCGGCGACGGTGTAGGCTGCAGCCCCTGCTGCAGTGGGTTGCCATGGGCTACCGTGTATATCCAGCAGCCAGCGAGAGCGGCCAGCAGCCGCAGTGAGCAGCTGTCCAGAAGCCGGCAACTGATCTGCCTCGCCCGGGAAGAGTGCAATGATGGTGCCAACTTGGGCCAACTTGGGCCAGTGAAGCAACATCCTCCACAACTAGATTGAAGAATAAAACGACAGCAACTTGTCTGTTCCCCTTCCCCCAATTCCCCAGCACTGTTCCCATCCCCCCAATTCCCCAATAAAANTGATAATACCAACATGGGCCAGTGAAGCGACGTCCTCCACAACTAGACTGAAGAACAAAAGGACAGCAACTTGTCTGTTCCCCTCCCCCAATTTCCCAAGAAAATCTTTAAGAAAAAAAAAAAGTTTGGGGTTTTTTTTTTAAGTATATCTGATAGAGGTTGGGAAATGAAAGGGGAAGAGAAGTGAAAGGAAGGATGGGGGGACTCATTTTTCGTCTCATATCTTGGGAACTAAAAAGATACAATCTGTGGTTAATGAAGCAAGAAATGGGTGTTTAATTCTGTTACATGAAATTGTAGAGTTGATTAATGAAAGAGCAGAAAATAGTGATTTAACTATATCAAGAAGAATGAGCAGGGAAAATACAGGGGTACAACTCAACAGAAAGTGTAGTTGATAAACAACAACAAAAAAGGCATTATAGGAACTGAAAACAGAAACAGCTGAAAAGAAGTTGCCTTAGAGGAGAAGGATGAGAGGTGGGGAGAAAAGGGACATATAAGCCCTTCTATACCATTTTATGTTTTGACTATATGTATTTATTAATTTGATTAAATTTTTCAAGATGAAATGGGGGGAGGTCTTTAACCTAGTTAGTTCCCATCATGACAGGTATGGAAATGGAACCCACCAAAAATGATTGTCATTCCCAGACAAAGGACTGAAATCTTCTATATTAAAATGGAAATGAGTGCTCTTAAGAATTCCACATATCAGAAGATGATGATAGAGATTAATTTCTCTGGGAGGACATAACCCACCATTAATATAAAAATGTGGATTAAGGCCGGCCAAGTGGCTCAAATGGTTAAGAGCTCACTCAAAAGTTTGAGCTCTGAGTAATAGCAGTTCGATGCCTGGCCCGAGCTGAGCAGCCACTGAGCTGCCAACAGGTGACAGGATGGCTCAGCTAAAAAAAAAAAAAACCCGTGGATTATAAACCATAAATGTAAAGGGGAAGCTGTAACTGAACACACATAACCCAACATCACCGACAACTGGATCACATTTTAATGACACATTCTCTAAAGAATATCTATTTTCCTTTATTTAAGTGGTTTTATCAACGATGTACATTCTGGGCCGGCCCAGTGGCGCGTTGGTTAAGAGCTGGCTTGGGACGCCAGAGGGCCCCGGTTCGGATCCCACATATGAGGGCCAGTGACACTGCCCTCNTGGAGCATTTTACAGTTTACGAAAAACTTTAATATGTGCTATGACACTTTATACTTACCACATGATCTTTCCAGTAGATGTTGTTATTAATTCCATGTTATAAAATGGGAAACAGGGGCCAGCTGGGGAAAAAAAAATAGTTACTTGTTCAAGGTCACAGTAAGTAGGTCCTGTGGGAATTCGAATAATCATGGCAGATTCTTACTTGGCACTCACGTGCCAGGCCCTGTTCTAAGCCCTTCACATCATTCAATCCTACAGCAGCCCTATTTTAATCTCATTTTACAGATGAGTACACTGAGGCACAGAGCCATTGAGACACTTGCCGAAGGCCACCCAGCTGATAAGTGGTGGAGCCCAGATGAAAACCCCAGCAAGCTGGAGGTGCAAAGGCACAGTCAGGGGAGGACAAAGGCCTTTGCTAAGAGAGCCGCAGGTTTTCATTGCTTAGTCCAGTGTGTGACCCCAGCTCTGGAGGCTCAAAGGCCTAGATTTGCGCACTCGCTCAAGAGCGGACCCATTTCTCCAGGCAGGCTCATGTTAATCAAACTCACAAGACTGACGGAAGCGACGCCCTGGATGCCAAGCCACATGACAATCAGGGGGTTGTTTGCTCAGCGTGACAGAAAAAAGAGACTTCGAGGATTCAGGTTTAATGAAACCAGGCTGACACTGGCCGGCTACAGTATNAAAACGACAGCAACTTGTCTGTTCCCCTTCCCCCAATTCCCCAGCACTGTTCCCATCCCCCCAATTCCCCAATAAAAATCTTTAAAAAAATAAAAAACATCACTCTGGCTGCTGGGAAGAGAACAGACTCGGGGACAAAGAATGAAAGAGGGACTTCAGGCAGGGAACTAGACTGAGACAATGAGACGTGACAGGGTACAGGTCATATTGTGGAGGTGAGGGCTGCTGGAACTCTAGAATAAAGATGATAAATCCAGAGTTTGTAAATATTCACTAACTATCCTTGCATGAGTAGCTGTGTGTGTATACACACACACACACACACACACACACACACGCGCGCGCGCACACTCACTCCTTAGGCACACAGTGCAGGGTGGTGGCCCAGACTCCAGATTCTAGAGCCAAAACGCCAACTCACCCACTTGCTAGTGATAAAACTTGGTAAGTCACTGAACCCCTCAGTGCCTTGATTCCTCATCTATAAAATGGGGCCATAACCAAGGCACCCTCATGGGGCTGTCCTGAGGGTGAAATTAGTTGCTGTAGGGGAGAGCACCTGCCACATAGTGCTTGTTTCCTCTGTAATGAATTACCACAAATTTAGTGGCTTAATGAAAACAATGCAAATTTATTCTCTTACAATACTGGAGGCCAGAAGTAAGAAATCAGTTTCAAGCGGCTAAAGGCAAGATGTCCTCAGGGCTGGTTCCTTCTGGAAATTCCAGGAAAAGATCTTGTCCGTGCCTTTTCCAGCTTCTAAGGGCTGCGGCATTCCTGGGATCCCGGCCGCATCACTGCAAACTCAGCTTCCATTGTCACATTGCCTTCACCTCTTGTGACCTTCTTGCCCCCCTTTCATAAGGACCCTTGTGGTTCTATTTGGGGCCTACCTGGATAACCTAGAATAATCTCCTCATCTCAAAAACCTCAACTTCATTACACCTGCACAGCCCCTTTTGCCGTAGAAGGTAACTAACGCGCACAGGTTCTGGGGATTAGCACACAGGTATCACTCGGGGGCTATTCCTCAGCCCACACACGTGGCAAGCAATAAATAAAGGTTCATTACTATTATTATCATCGTTATTCCTCCCTCGGCAGCTCCAGAGCATAGCCCTGGCCCCCTCCCAAGCTCTGTGGGAGAGAAAGGGATGTGGGGAGACCTCTGTGTATCTCCCAGAAGCCCCCTGAAACCAGGCCCGGAGCCAGGTCAGAGCTGAGGGTGATGCGGGCTGCATCAGGCAAAGGCCTCAGTCCCCAGCTGGTCCATGTGAGGGGACTGGGAACAGAAAGCCGACGAGGAGGAACATGCTGACAGGCCTTGTGTGGGGTGGGGGAGGGCACCGGCTAAGGCTTCCTGACGGAGCTGTATTCCGTGAGCTCCTCATGGATCCCATTGGGTTGGTGGGTGATAAAGACATTCATGTTGCTGTAGGTTGGCTCCTGATCCGAGGTGTCCAAAGACAGAGCTGCATAGGAAATGTCCTCCTTCGAAATGGAAGCCTGCAATAAAGATGCTTGAGTCAGGGAGGCTGGGAGGAGGCTGTGCCCATGGTCAGAGGAGGCCTCCATGAGGCTAAGGGACAGAACCCCTCAGGGCTCCTGAAGTCCACTCCCAGGCCCTCCAACTCTCCTCCCTCCAATCTGCCAGGCACCCTGAGCTCCCCCCGCAGCAGAAGACACTCTCGCTCAGCTCAGTGCCAGGCAGCCCAGTCCGCATGGAGTCCCAGGGTACTTAGCCTGCCCAACACAAGGACCATGTTTGCCCAGGCTTTGGGTCCCCAGTGCTGAGACCTGGTACAGAGACACTTTGGGAGCCAGTATGGAGCCAAAAGCCTAGGGGAGCTCAGCAGGCAAGTCTTTCAATGACTGCCACTTTGCCTAGTGCCCACCCTCCTCTGTGCCCACCTGGATGAGAGCCCACCCTCAAAGGGAGAACAATGGCAGGTCTGGCTCTGAGCCACACCAGTACACACCATGGTGACGTAGTCCACGTCCACCTCGTTGTCTTGGGCAGAAGGGCAGGACTTTGTGGAGGCCTTCTTCTGGGAGGAGCTGGGGAAGGTTCCATTCTGAGTCAAGGTCAGGTTGGCATAGCAGATGTTATTCTCCAGGGGCTGGGATGTCTAGGAGAGAAAGCCCAGGTTCCTCTTCTGCAGGACACCAGCCTTCTGCTTTCCTGGGCCCCCCCTCTCCCAGCTTCCTCCGCAACCTCACTTCTCAGTCCCCCACACTGCCTCCTCCTTGCCTCCCTCCTTTCTGGCTGTTTCCAGCACCCCCCTCCGTTCTCCCAGGCCTTGCAGCTGGGCCGTGAATATATGGACACTTGGGTATATGGTTGGTCTGATACATGTGGACCTCGGTGCTCCTGGGAGCTGGAGAATGAGGAAGGCGGGGAAAGGAGCTGTCTGGTATCTCTGGTCTGACCTCAGAGACTTTCTTACCTGCTCTGGGGATGTCCCAGCAGCTAAAAGACAAAAACAATCAGCATTAGAAAGCCTGTTCTGAGACTCAGAGGGGCCCCCAGGTCTGGGTGAGAGAAATACGGAAGGAAAGAGGCACATTAGGCTCCAAGCTCAGAGAGAGGAGACCTGTTCTATTAATAACGCTGACTCCTCGGAAGACACTCTGTGACATGGGGCACTTCACCCCTCTGAGCTTCCATTTTTTTCTACCTGAAAAAAATAAGGAGACCTCAGCCCATCGGTTCCCCATGGCACAGAACTGTGACATCAACTGATCAGTGGCCCTGCCAGCCATCAGCTCCTCTGGGATTAAGTTTCCTCCTGTGTAATCTCAGGCTTAGCCTGTAACTCCTGCCGGAAGTTCTGACTAGAACTCCATTGCTTGCCTACCTGGCTTGTCGTTCACACCTACCTTCCCCGGCCACCCAGGCTGTCTAATCCCTCCCTCCCCGGCTCCCAGTGCCCTTGACTTATGTCTGTCTCGTCGCCTTTGTCCCACTGGGTTCTGGTTAGTCTTCAGGTGGGCTGTGGGCTGCTGGGTGGCTGAGCCTGCCCCCTTCCTTGCATTCTTAGCACCTGGCTATGCCTGGCACACGAGTGCCCATCAGTAAAAGCTGTCTGCAGAGACAAAGGATTGAGCCCAGCTGCCCTCCAAATGGAGTGTGTGAGCTGGGTCAGCACAGTACGGACCAGTTTTCGGGTGTTCGCTGGCTCTTCCTGCCCGTGGCCCTCCCCCTACCCTCTGCTTTTTAGACAACAGAGAAACAAGAAGTTTGTTCCCACGGTTTTTAGTTTCAAAAGTCTAGATACCCAGAAGCACAGAAAGTACTGAGAACTTAAGTCACCGATAACACATTTGGGAGAAAACATGATGAACAAGAGTTAGGCTCCCTCCCCGCAGACTACGAAGATCCCCCAGGCTGTGGCGGGAGCGTCATGAGAGCTTAGGTCCCAGTGGGTTCTGAGAGGGGGAAGAGGTGCAGCTACACGAGAATGTGGAAGTGGAGCCAAACAGGAGGAGGATTTGGTTGAGACCACACCTCGTGACGGATGAGTGCAGGCTCCTGAGCAATGAGCCTCTTCCCTAAAGAGCAAATTGACACAGAACAGCAGCTCGGCCTGAGGAAAGGCTGGGGCAGGGAAGGGACAAAAGCAGGAGCCACAACCAACCTTTTTAATAAAACCCAGAGAACTGTGTGCGTCTGTGTGTGTGACATGTGTGTGTGCATACATGTGTGTGCGTGTGTATCTGTACATCCGTATGTGCATATGCACACATGTATATTAATTGTGTGTGCATTTCTGTGCATGTGTATGTATGCACGGTGTTGTGTGTGCGGGCATGTGTGTGTGCACATTCGCTCGTGTGTGTGTGTGTGTGTGTGTGTGTGTGTGTGTGTNGACTCACAGCAGCCCAGCTCCAGGTTGAGCATCTTAGCTGTGGAGGGCAGTGTCACTGGCCCTCACATGTGGGATCCGAACCGGGGTCCTCTGGCGTCCCAAGCCAGTTCTTAACCATCGCGCCACTCGGCCGGCCCTCTGTTCTCTATTTCTGACTCTTAGGAACAGTCTCACCTCTTCCTTAACTCTGAATCCGTCCTCAGAGGTCCCTTCAGCAAAACCAATGAGTCAGGCACCCTTCCTTGACGCAAGCACCCCATGCCCTCAGGACAGGGCCGTGTGAGTTTGAGATCCCAGTGGGCTACTGTGGGGAAGGGCTTGTGCTGGGCAAGGGGAATCTGTGTGATCGCAGGGGTCCTTTTCCCCCTGAGGTTGGGCCATGAGGCCCTCAAGAGTGACAACTTGAGTCAGCGACCAGATTCCTTGAGTCAGCATATGATTACTACAGGACTTTCGGGGGACGCTAGACTACACCAGCTGGGATGGAGTGAAGAGAATCCATGTCTCGAGAACAGTGCGGACAAGATCGATGGCTGCCGATCCTTAGTCCATGTATGAGTGCCCGCCCTTTACAAAGTATCAATCAGTTTGCGGGAGCTTGCGCACACACAACATAAATCCATATCGGCATAAAGTTACCAACTGTCTTTTCTTGGCAAACACTGCCTACTATTCTGACTTTGGATTCTTAAATGTCCTTTCTTTTATGAAATTATGGTCATAACAGATGGTTTAGTAGACACTTTCTGAACCAATACCTCTCTTAAGCAACTTACTAAACCAACAGCCCTTAGTCCCCTGGTGAAACATACTGACTTCATACCTGTGGCAACGGGTAGATTCTTCTCTTGAAGACCCACTCACTTCCGCTCTCACCCTTTAGGGTGCATGTTCAACAAGGGTCAACTGCGTTCGGGCCCAAACTTGTGTAGGCCGGTTATACACGTTAATTATAATTATATAACTTCATTAATTCATCCATAAACTAATCAATTAAGGTTATAAACACAAAGGACATTGACTAGTGAAGTAAGAGTGCGAACAAAAAGAGAACTGTGGGCCGGCCGAGTGGCGCGATGGTTAAGAACTGGCTTGGGACGCCAGAGGACCCCGGTTCGGATCCCACATTTGAGGGCCAATGACACTGCCCTCTACAGCTCAGATGCTCAACAACAGCTCAACCTGGAGTTGCCAGCGACGGCGTATGCTGCAGCCACTGCTGCAGTGGGTTGCCATGGGCTACCGTGTGTAGCCAGCAGCCAGTCTGAGCTGCCAGCAGCCAGTGTGAGCGGCCGTCCAGAAGCCAGCGACTGATCTGCCTCGCCCAGGAAGAGCGCAATGATGGTGCCA
>NW_017731437.1:102431-144814 GCF_001890085.2 Hipposideros armiger
GTGTGTGTGTGTGTGTGTGTGTGTGTGTGTGTGTGTGTTTCTCCCTAGCCCCGTGTCAGCTCAGTGCCTCCTTGGTAACCATATGAATTCCCCTGAATTGTATCAGTGTATGGGCACCCTAAATGGGCTGCCTACCAAGGCCATTGCCACCTCTGCCACCAAGAGCCAAGCCAGAAAACAGAGGGAGGTGGGTCAGAGAGGAGGAGAGCCAGGAGAGATGGGCAAGGCAGACAGCTAATGCCAACACCTCCAGGGTTCAGCTGCCAGTGGCCTTTGGGACAGCGCCCCTTCCTGACTAGGTGGGTAAGCCCTTGGCCAGATGGCTCCCGGATGACAATTCTGGCCATTGGCCCCACACATTTGCGGCCAGCCCAGCCCCAGCCCAACCTCAGTCAGGCCGCCTCACCGTCCTTCCGTCGCTTCACCATTCTCCAAGCCAACATGGAGGCCGCCGCCAAGAGAAGCAGCAACACGGCGCAGAAGATGGGCAGGAGTATGTTGAGCTTCAAGAAGTCACCGCTGGAAACAACAGAAGACACCCATGCACGCTGGCTCACCTTTGGGCCTTGCCCCATTCACCTGGTAGCAAGGAGGGCCACACACCTTTTCACCTGTGGCTTCCAATCTGGGAACCCCCATCCCTGGGTGCCCTCAAAAATGGTTTAAAAAAAAGAAGAAGAGGAGGAGGGTTCTGCAAGGTAGTTTCAGGAGGCCTGGAAGCCTAACAGAAATTGTATGACAACAGGCCCTGAGAAGGTCTCCCTGCCTCTACGCGTGTCCTCTGTACTGGTTGAATGGTGTCCCTCACCCCATAATTCATGTTCACTCAGAGCCTGTGAAGGTCTCCTGTGAAAGTGACCTCTTTAGCAGTAAGATCTTTGCAGATGTAATCAAGATGAGGTCATACTGGATTAGGCTGGGCCAAATCCAACGACGGGTGTCCTTATAAAAGGGAGATTTGGGCACAGACACGTGCAGGGAGAAGGCCATGTGTCAACAAAAGCAGAGATTAGAGTGATGCTGCCACAAGTGAACGAATGCCCAGGATCGGCAGCAGCCTCCAGAAGCTAAGAGAGAGGCACGGGACGGATTCTACCTTTGAGCTCCAAGGAGCCAACCCTGTTAACACCTTGATTTCAGATTTCTGGCCTCCTGAGCTGTGAGAGAATAAATTTCTGTTGTCGTAAGTCCCCCAGTTTGTGGTAGTTCATTATGGCAGCCCCAGGCAACTAATACTGCCTCCTGTAATTCAGCATTAACAGAGTGGCCAGGGGAATCCTTTTAACCAAAAGTTCGAACACATCCCTCCTCTGCGTAAAACCTTGCAACAGCCCTATTTCATTCCAAGAAAATGGCCAAGGCTGACAATGGCCTCCACTCCCCCAAACTTTCTTTCCTCGTGTCTTACTATGCTCACCCTTGCTTGCTCTACCGGGAGGGAAATGACCGGGGTCCTTAGAAGAAGAGATTAGGATACAGACACACACAAAGGGGAAACCATTGAAGACACAGGGAGAAGACAGTCATCTACAAGCCAAGGACAGAGGCCCAAAGAAACCAAGCCTGCTGACACATTGACTCAGACTTCTGGCCTCCAGAATTGTTTAGAAATAAATACCTGTGATTTAAGCCACCCAGCCTGTGGTATTTTGTTTTGGCGGCCCGAGCTGACTGTCAAGAACTATCTCTTATTCATCAATATTCATAGAAATTTGTAGAATAAATCCATCAATCAATTAACTCTATTTCGTACATTAATTATCTCTTCGTCGTAAGTGCCTGGAGGGCAGACAGCTTGATTATTTTGTTCATCCCCATATCCCTTTGTATTTCTTAAATCAGTAATAGGCTTGAGTGGGTGCTCAATAATCATTTGTTGCATACATGAATTTAATTATCCCTATGATGCTGATCAAAGATCCTAATTGGTAATTACATATGGCTTTGATTCATAAAATGAGGAAACCCGATAGCTATTACTTATTAAAAACAGTTTGGTAGAAAGACCCTCTCAAAACAGAGGGCACATGGGAGAGGGGACAAAAGGGGCCCTTGAGATAGAAAGACTGGGGGTGTCCCATAGGGCCCAACAATAGGAGATCACAGCAGATCTAGAAACGAAGCCAAGAGGGCCAAGCAGAGTGAAGAGAGGAAGTGAAAGGGGCCTCTCAGCCTCCAGAAGCCCCCTTTAGCTGCACAGGCTGGGAAGAGCACTAAGAAACATGAGAGGGGCTCAGTTTCTTTCTCTGTAAAATTGGAACGTGTGTATCTGCCCAACCCTCCTCATAAGGTGGTCGTTGGCAAGGTCAAAGCGTTAATAGAATAAAAGATGGGAACATCCTCTGTGAGTTACCAGTTACTCTAGAGACATGAGAGACCATCAGTATCACTGCTGCTGCCATAACAGTAATTAGGGAAACAGGACTTCCCCAGGCCCTCCCTGTTCTCCCGGAATTTGGACCAAGAGCACCACGACCCCCATGCCCACACACGCCCCGGCCATGCCACAGGCCCTGACTGCCTGCTCGTCCATCTCCCACACTCTGAGCTCCGCAGGGGATGATGCTCTGTGTCTGAGTCTGCAGAGCTCAACGCAGTGCCGGCCATGTAAATGTTAACACAGTACAAATGGGATGGCTGAATGAACCTGCAAACTGCACTGAGCTCCAGGAGAAAGGATCTGGGGGCTCCAAGGACACTGTACAGCCCAACAGCAAGTGGGAAGGGCCCCTGGCACCCTGGCTGGGACCTAGGACTATATAAAGGGTCCCCCCATTAGAGGAGTTTTGGACAAGTGGGCCACAGGGAACAGCAGCATCAAAGTTGACTTACCTGGCATCAGGTGGCTGGTGGCTGGTCACATTCGGGATGCATGTAATGTTTTCTGGGGTGACTTCAACTGTGGACATGATGTTGGTGGAGGTGGCAGTAGAGGTGGTAGGGGTGGTCGACACTGTAGTTGTTGCTTGGCATACAGACCAGATTACATTCTATGCTGCTTACTAGCCCACCCACAGCCCTGCACGTGGTTCTGAGCCTAGGGAGCGTGAAGGGGGGCCTGGCCTGAGGAACCTGGAGCAGGGCCATGGAAGGTGCCCATATCCAGGACTGCTCATATCTCCCTGGCATCTAGGAGACTCAGAGCCTCAGAGGCAGTTAGCGCTGGGCACAGGTCCCGGGGAGGATGTCAAGCAGGCCCTGGAAGGGTGAGGGGGCCCAGGATTGCTTCAGGTCAAGGGCAGCTGGAGTTCAGCTGAACTTTAAGCACTTCTGCTGCTTATGACAGGGCTTCAGCCAATGCCTCCCCCGTCTTATTTATCCAGCAAGGACAGGAGCAGAATAGGGGCTTGCCAGGTAACATACCCAAGATCTGTGACTTCTATGGTCAGGACCAGTCCTGAACAAAATTGCAATGTTCAGGAAGAGTCTTTACTTTGGACAAGTTCCTAAGTTTCTACAATGGGAATAGTTCCTTCTCAGGAATACTGACTGTCAGGACTCCATGAGACAGTGAACGTGCTATGCTTTGCAGGTATAACAGGCTTCCCAGATTCCAGGTTTTGTGGGGGCTCTGTTAACTGTGTGTCCCCCTTGTGCCACAAGTGCCCTGTGAGCTGGCAAGGCCTATCCAAGCGTCAGCAGAAACAGAGCCCAACAGGTAAACGTGTTCAAACCAAGATACTCCCAGGAGTGTCTGCATTCTAGAAGGACTTAGGAAGAGAATGTCATTAAATCCAGGTACATAAATGGCTCGTGATGGGCTTCCAGGCACCAGGAATGCAGCCCTTTGACCTCTGAGGCCTTTCCAGACTTCAGAAATTAGGCCCCCGTCCAATTTCTGGGCCTCTTTCTCCCTGAGATTGGATATGGAATAAGGGGTGAGAACGGCAGCTGTGAAGTCCCAGCCCCTCACGTCACAGAGAGCTAGCTGGGCCCCAGAGATCCCAGGAAAGCATTACAGGAATTGAGGTCTCTGGGTCCCAAGGAAGAGGGTCCCTTTGAACCAGGGGCTGAAACCGGGACCATCACTTTGATTTCTATGGACAATAGACTCAGGCACTGAGCTGTGCAGAGAGAAAAAAAATGCCAGTGAGACTTGATCCCATCCTGAAGAAGGCCCTGGGAGTCATGACAGCATCTAAGAGAAGCCTTGGCCCTCCCAATCCCTACTGTCAGTCAGGGTTCCTTGAAACCTCAGGACTCAACCACCCTGTGACAGTTCACTCTGAGTGAGTTAAGTCACTAGAGAGGGACCTTAGGGACCAGGACAGAGCAGACCATGAAGAGACACATCCATACATACACATACTCTTACCTGGACCAATGGTCACTGTAACTGGGACCCCAAGGTCAGTTCCAGTTCTCTGAATCCCACACCAGTAAACGTCTGCATCATCTCGCCGGAGCTCCTCCATGGTCACGGTGAACATGCGGCTCCTCTGATGGTCCCTGATGGACACGCGGCCCTTCTTCCACTTTGATCCAGCGGTCAGAACTAGGATCTTGCAGCTTCTCCAAACAGCTCCTTTGCACCACCACTTCACATAGGCCTCCCACCCCGAGTCATAATGGCACCGCACAGTCAGTGAGCCCTGCTCTGGGCCTCTCACTGTTTTGGGACCCCAAATATCATCCGAGCCTGGAAAACACAAATCCATGTGCCTGTCACCTCCCACCCGAGGGCGGGGCCGCAGCGTCCTGCATTGTGAATAGCTCCAACAAGTCCCAGTGCCTGATGAATTGAATAGAGTCACGGAGGGAATACACCTTTCACAAGACAGGCCTTTTCTCTTTCAAAATTCCACTGAGTCAGAGCCACCATGAGAATCACCTGAGAGCAGAACTACAGATCTCAAAGACACAAAAATGTGGACACTGAGCCAAATAATACCTTCCTGCAATTCACCCCCCCTCTGCCCCGCCCGCCACCATAGCCAATATAATCTGTCTTTCCAGCAATGTCCTTTTGCATCCGTCTCTGTGTCATCCTGGCCTCATGGGGAGGAACTACCTGAGGACCCATTTCTAAGGAGAATGACTGCTGCCTTGACCTGTACGGATGACCACAGGAGGTCCAGCAGAAGCATCCTCCCTGCCCCGCTGTGCAGGGGCTGTGTCCCTAATGGTCTTAATGGTTTCTAGTGGTTCTAGAGTAAACCCCCCCGGGGGGGAGCACCTTGGAAGTTCACCAAAACAGTAATGCCACCTATGGAATCCATACCACTCGCATCCCATTTTCTCCATTGAATTATTTGGATTTCTTTATCAAAAAGCAAATTTGTGAGTTACTTATGGATTTTGCACTCTGTTCCATTGATCCGTGTGTCTATCCTTATGCCAATCCATACTGTCTTGAATACTACAGCTTTGCATACAGAGAAATGCATCTTTACTGTAAGAAAAACAACACTTGAAGCATGATGAAAAATGACAACTGTCACTTAAGCCTCAGTGACAGACCCTGGGAAGTCGTGAGGACCACGGAGACGTGGAGAGGTGACCCATGCAAAGGCAGAGCCCCCATTCCACATCAGCCAATTGTCCTCAGGCAAGCAGCAGGCTCTGTAGTTTCAGATCTTTTCATTTTTCTGGAGTAGCCAGAAACCTAAATCTTTTGTGGAACCTCTCAATTTTAAAAACACTGGCTGATTAGAAATGGCAGCAGCAGATATGACCTGAGCCCCACACACCCTGTCTAGCAGTTGAGCCTGACATCTGTGCTGAGCTCCCGGTCTATATTCAGAAGTAAGGCGCTATTCTATAATTTTCTTTATGTTTTGTCAAGCTTTGATATTAGAGATATGTTAGTTTCACAAAATTAGTCTGGCAGATTTGCATCATTTTTATGCTCTTTGCAATCAGAGCATATATACAGCAAAGAAATTTTTGTTTCTTTAGAATCCTAAAAAGCTATCTACAAAACTATCTGGCAAATTCTTTATTGGGGCAAATTCTTTTTGTTGTGGTGGCTGTTGGTGGTGGGTTTGTTTTATTTGGACTTTTAACCCCTCCCCATGTTTTTAAAAAGATTTGTATTAAAATATATCTAACATACAATTTTATATTAGTTTCAGGTGTACACCATAGTTATTTAATATTTACATACTGAAAAAAGAGATCACCATAGGTCTAGCAGCCGTCTGACACCATACCACGCTATCACAATATTATTCACTATATTCCCTATGCTGTACATTACATCAATTGGGGCAAATTCTTTGATTACATAAAATTATTTTCCCATCAATATTGACCTATTCTAGTTTTTTTGCTGTTCTTGAATCAACTCCATTGTTTTGTTCCCCAGAAAGCTACCTATTTTATGAAGTATGTATTAGCATAAAGTTCTGCAATTATAAAGTATCCTTTTATCATTAAAATGTGCATATCTATTATGATTACACATTTTGATTACATACACTCTTTCATTTTTATTGATTACATGTGCCACAAGACTGCCTCCTTCACTATTTCTCCTCCTTCTTTTTTCCTGCGTTTGACTACTTTTGAGATTTAGTTGGTAAACGTTACTGTTTCTATTTTCTAAATTATGAACTTCTCATATGTATAGTTTTACTCCTCTTATTTTCTTGATATTACCACTTGTCTTTTTCCGATTTGCTAAGTTAAAGACTGATAATTTTCTTCATGTCTAAAATTAATGAAAGCATGTTTAGGCTAAAATTTTACTTTTGTCTGCTTAAAATTGAGGTATAATTCACATATCATAAATTCTACTCTTTTAAAGGGCATGCTTTGGTGGTGTTTAAGATACTCCCGGAGTTCTGCAACCATCAACTGTCTCTTTTTATTTTAGACATTAAAACCCAACTCTTTCTAATTTCAGAACATTTCATCACCTCAAAAGAAACCCTGTACCCATTGGCATCCCACTTCCCTCTTCCCTGAAGACTAGGCAACCACTAATCTACTCTCTGTCTCAATGGATTTGCCTCTTCTGAACATTTCATATAAATGGAATCATACAGTGTATGACCTTTTGTGTCTGGCTTCTTTCACTTAGCATCATGTTTTTTAAGTTTCATCCATGTTGTAGCATGTGTCAGGACTTCATTCCTTTTACAGCTGAATACTAACTATTCCATGGTATGGATACACCACATTTTGTTTATCCATTTATCCATTGATAACATTTGTGTTGTTTCCACTTTTTCACTATTGTGAATAATGCTGCTATGACCGTGCATGCGCACTTTTTTTTAATTGGGAAATTGGGGGAGAGGAACAGTATTGGGGAATTGGGGATGGGGAACAGACAAGTTGTTGATCTTCAATCTTAGTTGTGGAGGGTCCCAGTTGCCATCTGGCTTCCCGACGGCAGCTCGTAGCCTCTAAGCTCAAGCTGCTGTGTTCAATCTTAGTTGCAGGTGGGCGTAGCCACCATCCCATGCGGGAGTCGAACCAGCTGCCTTGTCGTTAAGAGTGCACGCTCTATCCACTGAGCCATCCGGGCAGCAGCTTAGCTCAAGGTGCCGAGTTCAGTCTTTAGTTGCGGGCGGGCGTAGCCCACCATCGAACAGGCAGTCTTGTTGTTAGGAGCACGTGCTCTCACCAGCTGAGCCATCCTGTCACCTGTTGGCAGCTCAGTGGCAGCTCAGCTCAGGTGCAGTGTCACTGGCCCATGTAGGAATTGAACCGGCGGCCCTGTTGCTCAGAGCTCATGTCCTTAAGCCAACTCTTAACCTACTGAGCCACTCGGCCAGCCCTCATGTACATTTTTTTATACAAATACATGTGTTCAGTTTTCTCGGGTGTACACTTAGGAGTGAAATTGCTGGGTTACATGGTAACTCTATGTTTAACTGTTTTGCAGACCTGCCAGACTTTTCCCTAAGAATTTACTTTTGAATACAGCTTTGGCTGTGTCACATAAGTTTTGATATATAGTATTTCCATTTTTGTTAAAACTTAATGAGTTTATATATATATTTTATGTTATCTGTCGTCAGCCCAGGTTTTTTTTAGAATCTTCTCCCTCCCCCATCTCAAATTTTATTTTCTGTGAATTATTTTCAGGTGTATTCTTCTCTTGAATATTAACTTAATGTTGTCTTTCCTTTGTGATGCAGAAATTTGTTCATAAGTCACAAAAGAAACCTCAAAAATTCATCTTTCCTCCCAGGGCAGTGGGTCATTGCTTAGTTCCCTGTGGACGTCACAGGAAGCAGATTCTAGAGTGCAACACATTTCTGTTCCTCACCAGCACCCTGGTAGCTCAGGTCTACCCATGTGTGGTCAAATGGTCTCTAGCTCTCACCACTGTGAAATTTCACGCTGCCAGAGATTCTGATACAGTCTCAAGTTTTCATGCACCATATATAAATATCCATCCTTAGCTGCCCTAAGTAAACCATTTTACATTCCCATGAACAACGTATGTCCTGCCCAATTAATGTTAAGAGTCTCAATTGTTCAGTTCTACGAAAGCAGAAAGAGAAAGATTTGGCCGGGGCGGGGGGGTTACAGCAATCATATTGTTTCTTCCTCATTAAACACATTCACTCGTTCAACTAATACTATTTGTCCAATCTGTACCTGGTGTGATTGTAGGTGCAAGATTCCTGTCCTCCTGAGGTTTACATTCTCTCAGGATGGGGGGAGGGAGGCGACAGGCAGTGGAGGCAAATAATGCAAGGGAATTGCTATTTGAATTAGGGTCATCAATGAAGGCCTCAGTGAGAAGCAAAAACATGCAAGATGGGAGGAGGGGGGACCGAAGCCTGTGACTATCTGGGGAAGAGCATTCTGGGCAGAGAGAACAGCAAGTGCAAAGGCCCTGAGGCAGGAATGTGCCTAGCATGTCCAAAGGACATCTGAAAAGCCAGTGTGGCTGAAGTGGGTTGAGCCAGAGGGAGCAAAGTAGAGGAGAGGCCAGAGAGACGATGCGGTGGAGGGTCCCAGGTGGTGAGCACCTTGTAGCCTCTGTAAGGGCTTTTTATTCCAAGTAGGACGGGAAGTCATCGGAAGGTTTCGACCAGAGGAGAGACAAGATCTGGCTTCCATTTTCAAAGGATCATTATGGGATGTGAAAGAAGAGATGGATGCCCCCAGGTTTTGCCTGAGCACCTATAAAGATGGAGGTGCCAAACACAAAGGTCGGGGAGAGAGGAATTTGAGGCGGAAGGTGTGGTCAGGTCACATTTGAAATGTCAACATCTGAGTGGAAATGTTCAGTGGGCAATTGGATAGACCAGGGGTCGGCAAACTTTTGAGATGGAAGAGCCGCCAGGGGTCGGCAAACTGCAGCTCGCGAGCCACATGCGGCTCTTTGGGTACGTACATGTGGCTCTGAAGTAAAATTTTAAATGAAAATAAAACTATCATAGCTTCATTTATAAAATTTCTAAAGGACATTATTCACATAATGGTGATTATGTGAAAATATATTTGTGGCTGTCAGATAATTTTTAAATTGTTGTGAGGGACAGGATTGGCTCTTCCAGGGGTCGGGAAACTTTTGAGACGGAACGTACCAAAAGAGCCGCATGTGGCTCGTGAGCCGCAGTTTGCCAACCCCTGGGATAGATGATTCTGGAGTCCAGGGGGATGCCCGGGCTAGGGATACCAAATTGGAGTCATTTTGTATAAAAATGGTACTTAAGGCCACCAGAGGAGGTGAGATCAACAAGGGAGTGACTCTAAACAAAAAAGAAGCCCAAAGACTGAGTTCTGAGGCCCTCCAACATTTCAAAGTCAAGCAAATCTCTTTAATTTTTAGTCAAAACAGTACCCATCACCTTAAAGTTTACTTCAGCCTGCTATCACTACCTGTATCTCAGCCCTCCTTTCTTCTTCATCCTACCAAGCTACCTCCTCTTGGTTTTTCAGTCCTTCAGCAACTTCTATTTCCTTCTACCCCAAATGCCTAGCATCACCATTCCCTCCCTGCCTGGCAAACTCCTTGCTTTTCTTCCTTCAAGTCTCCTCCATCTTCACTTCTTCCCCCAAAGCCTTCCCTTGCTCATAACGCTTTCACAAAGGTCCAAGAGCAAGTATTCACCAGCATGCCCGAGTACCAGGGCCTCTCTGCTTTGACCAGTGAGGCCCATCTGTCCATTTTGAAACATCAGCCTCTGGGTGGTCAGGAATTATTCCTTGTGCTGAGTTCATCATGAAGGCTGTGCTCAATATCTCTGCATTAGCAACTGTAAGCATTGAAACACTGGGTGAGTGGCTGAGTGGGTGAAACACACAGGCTCATGGCCCGGAGGAACTACCTAGCAATGGGGTCCACTTCTCAGCCAGACACCTGCTGGGCCCCCTCCTCCGTCTGGCAGCCACTCCCTCCTTCCCCATAACATTTTCCCATGCGTACAGACCCAGACCCCACTCACCTGAAAGCTGGAAGAGAAGGGTGAAGAGCAGCAACAGGCTCATCTTTCTAGATGCACGGGTCCCCTTGGCTGGAGCCCGTCAGCGAGAGCCAACTACGGAGACCACTCCTTCATCTTCCAACCTTTACTTTCGTTCACTCTTGCTGTTGCACTTCCTCCTTCGGTCACTTCCCACTGGTGAATAAAACCAAAAGAGGAAGGAAGTGGACTGGGTGAAATGTTAAGACAGTTGGCAATACAAGAAGTCATAGTGATTGTGAATAAGCTTTTGAGAAACACCTTCCTGTCTGGGGCCACCATGTGCTCTCTAAAAAGAGAACTTTGCGATGCTTCTAGGTCTTCTGGAAATTGCAGATACAGACCCATGTGCTCAAGCTGGCTCTTATGCAATCCTCTCCACAGGTGGGAAGACAGGGGCAGGGGAAACCCAGCGCCCTGGAAGAGTTCTTGGATAGCCAAGGCTAAGGGACACAATGCCCTAAACCGGGAATTTCAGGTGTAGCCAGATTCGCAGGAGTTCAATCACATTAAGGGGAATTTGGGGCGAAAGTCAGAAAGCCAGAGGAGGGGTTCTACGCCAGAGGTTGGAAAGAGGAGCCTGAGGGGGATCAAAGCCCAGACCGCCGAAAAGGGGCTCAAACAAAGGGAAACTACTGGTGCAACGGGCAAGAGGGGCCTCTGTCCTGAGCACATACCCAAAACTCTTCTTGCTGTGCCCCAACCCATATCTGTGGGTGTCAACACCAGCCTGCATCTTCCAGAAGCTTCTCAGTCATACCAAGGGCTCCTGTCTGAAGAAACCAGCTCCTTGCTCATGGTTGTTGCCTCCTTGCTCCTCACCCCCCACCTTATAATATCTATCTGCTGAAATACCAGCTCTACTTGCTCCCGACTTTCTGACACCTCTGAGCCCATCAGGATCCCAGCAAGCCCTCGGATGGAGCACAGAGATTAGGAAAAGATGGAGCCCTTCTCATATTTCTCTCCTGGGACCACTTTTGCTATGTGTCACACACACCCTGTAACATCTTGAAGAGCAAGTGAGCCCCAAGGAGGGACCTAATCCCCTCACACCCTAGTCAGGAATGTGTAGGAGTGCAGGATGGTTATTTGCATAGAAAAACACAGCCGCTGATAAGCTGTGGCTTTTCCAGGATGTGGCCAGAGCCGGCCTTTCACTTTACATATCTCCAGACCATAAAGCAAGGTCAACAATGGGGGGTGAGAACTCGGTCAGCCCTGTGGCCCTCACTGATCCCCAAGGCCACCCTCTGCCCAGGGCACTGTGCTGGTATGCTGAGAGGCCTCCGCAAATAGGGACAGTGACAGCCTGAAAAACAAGGGGGCAGATGCTTTGAGGGTCGTCAGGTAAACTTTCCTTTCTTGGGCGTGGGCAGTAAGGAGTGAACAGCCTCAAACCTGCTCGGAGTCGTCCCTCTGATCCTGGGCCATCCTAGGCCCAGCCTAGAGAAGGAGGGTTCCCTTTTACATCAAGTACAGAAAATGACCCAGTGTCTCGGAATGGTGGCAAGACTGCTCCTCTAAACAAGTGCCTCTGGAAACTACAGGAGAGTCGGGCTATGCTGAGGGTCCTGTGTACCCAAAGACCCAGTTGAAGCCCTAGTCCTGGATGGGTCATTGACTTCTGCATGAATCAGTTACCTCCCCAGGGTTCCATGTCCTCAGCGTGAAAGAAGGGATTGGACAGATTATCTGAAATTCGCCCTGCCCCAAAGCACCTTTGTGTATGTGTACATGTGTGTGCATATGTGTGCATGTGTACATACACATTGTGTGTGTGCGTGTGTAGTGTGTGTGTGTGTGTGTGTGTGTGTGTGTGTGTGTGTGTGTGTGTGTTGGCTTCATTGGCTTCTCCTGGTTATAAAGAACAGAGTCTTGCTCAAGCTATTTGTCGTGGTCACTGCGGACTTGCCAACTATTAATACAATCTGTTTTCAGAACTCAATCTGTTCATAGGTGGAGACACTCCTGTATTAAAAGGGCCAGTTTCTCTGGGTCTCTTCCACTCTGGAATAGAAGGTCCATGAGAAGTTTGTTGCAAGGCCCACTTGAGAATGACAAAACTCAAAGTCTAAACCAAGTGGACCTGAAGAAAACCAAGGAACTAAGACTGTCCATGGAGGAGCAACAAGAAACTGTTGAGACAGACTTCATTGGGACCAGAGCTGACGGTCACCAGGATCTAGGTGCCTCAGGGCTGAAGCCGTTTCACTTCAGGCTGTGCCACCAGCATGACAGCGCCTTTGCTGTGTTCCCCTTGTCGGGGTGCTCAGTGCAGTTTCTAGCTTCTTACTTCTTTGTGAAAGTGAAAAAGAGGCAGATTTGCCATGAAGCTTATTAAACATCAGCACCTCTCACTTAATCAGGCTCCTTTCAAAGCTCTATATTCAATTTTGTGTTCATAATTTAGCATCCTTTTTCCTAAAAAGGGGCCTCAATGTTGTATACCCTCAGGCCTGTGGTAGACGGTCCCACCCTGTCTACCTACACTTTGGCTCCATAGTTGTCCTCACTAAAGAGGCAGGGTCTATTCCCCTCCACCTCCCAGTCTGGACCAGACCTGTGACCTATTTTGCCCAAGAAAATGCAGCAGAAGTAATGATGCATCAGTTCCAAACAGCCACAGAGGCCTCTTACATTTCCTCTTGTTCTCATGCACCTCTGCCTCTGCCGTGAGAATGCACCGGCTGGCCTGTGGGTGGGTGGAATGACATGTGGAGCAGGGCCAAGCTGCCCCAGCCAACAGCCTGCTGACCCCCAACACCCATGAAGCCCACTCGAGACCAGAAGGACCACCCAGATTAAATTGCCGACTCACAACCTTGTTGTGTGTCACTGAGTTTGGGACAGTTCATTGCAGCATTTTTGTGGAAACAGAAACTATGAAAATAAGACCCCACAAAACATAGACCCGCCCTACAGCAGCTGCCTGTCTCTGGAAGATTCAGGCTGGTGTTGATATTCACAGGCATTCACTCCGCTCTGTACGGCTTTAGCTGCCCCCTGGCTTCTGTGCACCCAGATCCTCTCAGCCTTTCTGCCTTTCCCTCGCATCTCCTCCCGGATGGCCCCTTTCTGCCCCTCAAGTCTCCCTTTGATGTGGTTCAGATCAGAACAGACCTCGGACCAACCATCGGTGGCTTGTGATTCAAAACAATAAGCTTACAAAAGCAATACATGTTCATTTTAGGAAAACTATTGTGAAATACAGGTAAGGGAAAACATACATATTTAATTGCCTCTAATCTCACCACCCTGAGATAACCACTTTTAACATCAAGGTTTAGACTTATGCCTTTTATCTCTTCCTGCAGAAATGCATAGTTAGTTCAGAAATCAAGAAGTGTCACTAATGTGCTGTATGAGCTCATGTCACTCATTGCTCAACAGATTTTCATTGCAAACAACACTGTCTACTTTGGGAAAAGATGTCCTGTAAACAAACGTCATCAAGAGTGGTTTTAGGGCCGGCTGAGTGGTGCGTTGGTTAGCAGTTGGCTTGGGACGCCAGCTCTGAGCAGCAGGGCCCAGTTTGGATCCCACATGAGGGCCAGTGATGCAGCACCCTCTACAGCTAAGATGGTGAACAACAACTCGACCTGCAGCTGGGCTGCCATGAGTCACCAGCGACAGTGTAGACTGCAGTGGAGCTGCAGTGGGCTGCTGTGAGCTATCATGAGTGGCTGGCAGCCGGCGTGAGCTGCCAAGAGCCACTGTGAGTAGCCGTCCAGTGGCCAGCAACCGATCTGCCTCACCCGGGAAGAGTGCAATGATAATACCAACATGGGCAAGTGAAGCGACGTCCTCCACAACTAAACTGAAGAACCAAAAGGACAGCAACTTGTCTGTTTCCCTTCCCTGATTCCCCAATGCTGTTCCCCTCCCCCAATTCCCCAATTAAAAAAAAAAAGAAGGGTGGTTTTAAAGCTTTGGGGAGACAACTCACATTTCTTCTGGGTGTAAATGCATCCAGGGATGGCCACCCAGACTCCTCATGGTCACTGTGGACTTGCAAACTACAGACAATCTGTTTTCAGACCCCAATCTGTTCATTGGCGACAGAGCTCCCATATTGAAATGGCTGGTTTAGCAGTGACAGGTTAGCTCAGTTGGTTAGGGCATGGTGCTGACAACACCAAGGTTGCAGGTTCGATCCCCACATGGGCCACTGTGAGCTGTTCCCTTCCTGAAAGAGTCAACTATGCCATTGTAGCATGAAAGCGATGTGTAACCAATGACCATGGCTGTTCCCCAATAAAATTTAAAAAAGAAAGAAAGAAAGAAAGAAAGAAAGAAAGAAAGAAAGAAAGAAAGGGCTGGTTTAGTTGGTTCTCTCCCGTTCTGGACTAAGGGCCCATAAGGGCTGTGTCTCCAGTGGCTAAAACCACACTTGGCACACAGTAGATGCTCTATAAATAACTGATGGGGGCCGGCCGAGTGGCTCAGTTGGTTAAGAGCTCGCTCAAGAGTGTGAGCTCTGAGCAACAGCGGTTCGAGTCCAGCCCGAGCTGAGCAGCCGCTGAGCTGCCAACAGGTAGCAGGATGGCTCAGCTAAAAAAAAAAAAAAAAAAAGAGTTCATAAATAACTGATGGGCAATGAATAAACAAATGAGCTATTTTTACTGCATTGTCAATCTTCCCCTGGCTCTGTAAGCTCTGCTGAGGAACTCTGTCTAGCACCTAAGAACCAGTGGTAAACCAGGATTGTTCTCAGCAGCCACTCCTGCACCCTTTCAGTTCACCTTGGTCCCAAGTACATGTCATCCTTCATCTTTTCTACCCACTATGTGCTATGCTCCATATTTTATGTAGCTATCACATTGAATCCTCCCTACATATCTAGAGGAAAGGTGACGTAATTTCCACTTTTCAAATAAAAAATAAAAATCAAGGCTCAGAGAACAAGCAACTTGTTTAAGGCCCCATGGCATGTAATTGGCAGAGCCAGTTACAGAGGCAGATTCAAGCCCGGCCTGACTCACGTAAGCATGTCATCTGCCTCCTGCTGGAGAGGTTAAGAGAGAAAACAGCTGCCTTTAGATCCTGTTCAGTGCTGACAGTGAAGAAGGAACCTGACATCAAACACTTAGTAAAACAGGGCATCCTTGAGCTCTTCCCCTCCTGCACACTCCACATCCTGAAGGTCCTCAGGAGAATGATGTGGAAACTTCAGGCTTCACATCCAAGCTCTGTCCACACGCCTACAAAGCCGTTGCCCCTTGGCCATTCCTCAGACATGTGACAGTAGCAGTGAGTTTGGGGCAAAGTATAATCTATGAAAGGGACACGGACCTTTGGTCCTGTGGACCACACATTTCATGTAGAGGGGCACAAACAGAGGAGGGCCAGGTTTCAGGGAGGTCCTGGATTTAGGGGGAAATAATTCAACAATGTGTGTAAATTAATCCGTTTAAACTCTCCATTGTGGCCCAGAAAAAGGTTCTTCGAGTCATCAGCTGATTCCTGATGTGATCATCTCCACGGAACTGCTGTTTCTAGAAAGGCCAATACGAGAGCATCGTTCTGCCCTGGCTGAAGGCAGGATTCAGCTGGATCTGAAATGCTGAACCCTGTCACCCTGGATCGTGTCCTCACTGAACCAGAAAAGGTCCCAAAAAGATGTGACTGTTTTCACATAATGAGAGAAGAAGATGATGAGAACGCTTCCCCTTGGGAAGGAAATAGATAAAAGGGAAAAGAATTAGAGTCTTTTATATTCTTTAGTAAATGAACAAGGCGGAGATGGATGAACTGACTCCTCACGTTCTGGAATATTCTCTCAGGGAAGCACTTCTTCAAGCCTGAGGAAGTTGGATTTGAGATGTAAATTATTAAAACCACTATACATAACAAACAATGGGGCCATTAAACCCAGGAGGAAATAAAAGCCAGATAGAATTTGGTATGGGAAGAGGGGGTTAGGGGACCACAGACAAGGGACATCCAAGGTCAACATCATGGACAACCTCATGTTTGCCCTGCTACCAATTTGATGACACTGTCAGAGACAAACAGTGCTGGGGCCGTAGGTCGGGCCCAAGAAAGCCCTGTCAATCTTTATGTTTTTATATTTTCAGTTATTTATTTGTTTATTTATTTATTTATTAAGTCCAGCTAAAGTTGGCATCTCCTGAGCCTTTCCAACAACTTGCATGCTTGCCTTTGAAAAGTGGCTATTGTCCACTTTGAGACTAAGGCATTTATCCACTCATTCGTTCATTCATTCATTCATTCACTGAGAGACTGCTGGTACCAGCCTCTGGGTGTATATTTCTTCTCTGTTGCTTACAATTTTCTTCCCCATACAGCACCTGAATTTCCACATTAATTCCCCCCCCCACCCCGCCCTTCCTCCCTCCCAGTACAGAAGGGGCCTCTTCTCTTTCCCCAAACTCTTCTTTCTCTTTGAAACGCTGCCCTCTCCAAGGCCTTGTTCCAGGGCCAAGTGCAAACTCTTCCTAAGGCATATAGCCAGACATACTGTTTATTACTTGTTTATTCTATAGACTATTTTTCTAAGACTTTTCCATACAGGAGACCCATTGTGTTCATCCAGGTCTTCCGAAAAGCAGGTGTCAAAAGGGAATTAAATGTGCAGGGATTTTTATCAGGGGAAACACCTATGGGAGAAAGAAGATAGGAACCAGAAGTGGAGGGGAGAGCCATCAGGCCATGACACAGGTCTGACCCCACGTGAAGGAGACAGGCCAGGAAGGTTGAGTGGACGTGTCTGAGACCACCATACAGTCCCTGGAAGAAGGCCCTGTAAAACCACGAGGAGGTCCTCCAGCTGACGTCAGCCGTTAGGGGAGCCCCGTGTCTCCCGGAAACAGGCCTGCGTCAGTGTCCCTGCCACGCTCCGCCTTTCGCTGGGGATCGCCAGTGGGCAGCCGGGCCGCCATGCAGACACCAATGATGGATTGCAGAGCGCAGCAGGGGGCCCTCAGCCACATACACCCCTGTGAGTGGAAGTCCAAGAGGCACATTCTCATGGTCACCTTAGATATTTATTAACTTGGGGTGAAACAAGGTTTCCTCTATGCTTTCATGGCTTCTTCAGTGACTTCAGTAGGAAATCAAAAGTTTGGCACGTGTGTGTACTCTTCTGTGTGTGTGAGTGTGTGTCTGTGTGTGTCTGTGCATGTGTGTTTTTGTGTGTGCACACATGTGTACGTGTGTTTCAAAGGAGCCCACTCCCCCAGCCACAAGGACATGCAGAAGCCTAATTCACACTGCAAGTCCTCACACCTCTCTGTTGCTCCCTTTCAGACCATCCTGCTGGGCGACAGTGGCGTGGGGAAGACATCTCTGCTGGTTCAGTTTGACCAGGGCAAGTTCATCCCAGGCTCCTTCTCAGCCACCGTGGGCATCGGATTCACAGTAAGCACTCCCAGCTGTTGGGGCCTGGTGTGCCCCTGTCAGGGTCCCAGCAGGAAACAGGTGGACATTCACGTTGGATCATTCATAAAAGTTTAATAAAAACTATTTATCAAGGTGGAGGCAGGGTGCTGGGGAAACCGGAGGTACGGCGCAGTGCCCTTGAGTAGTCACAAGGCCTCCATCCCATCCCTAGCCTAAAAGAGGTGAGAGGAGGGAACCATCACCAGACCCAGGGACAATCAGGGTTGTGTGGAGAGGGCTGGCTGGCAGGAGCTGTGACTCTCGGAGGAGGGTCACAGCAACACATAGTAACCCTCCTGAGAGGGTGCCAGAGCAGCAAATCTACCCCCTACACTGCTCTCCTGCTCCCTGCATCTCCTTCTGGGACTCCCCATTGGCTGAACACTCCCCATTTCCAGAAGCTAGAAAGCAAGGAAATATCTTTTGTGTGTGTGTGTGTGTGTGTACGCAAATTTTTCAGTTTCTTTTTTTATTTTTACCAATTTTCGCTTTACGTTGATAGGCCATGCTGTTAGATGCATTCATGTTTTTCTTAATTTTTTGTTTATTTTTTAATTACAGTTGACATACAATATATTAGTTTTAGGTGTACAATGTAGTGATTAGACATTTATATAACTTACGAAGTAATCACCCCAATACATCTAACACTCACCTGGCAGCATACGAAGTTATTACTATATTATTGACTATATTCCCTATGCTGTACTTTACATCCCCATGATTGTTTTTATCACTGACATATTTGTATTTCTTAATCAGCAAGGGAATACCGTGATACAGATTGCTCAGGTCCACCTTCCAGGGCAAGAAGAATCTGGAGAAGCAAAGGGATGGCTTAAATTTTTAAGCGCAGTCCAAACTTAGCATTGTCATGCTGGCAGGTCAAAGGTTAAAGTTCAGTTTTTATCTCTCCGTCTCTCCCTGGACACAGCGCAGCAAGGCAGCTCAGATTAAGGAAGTATTCCCAACCCACAGCCCTTCTGTGGGCCAAGAAGTCCTCCCTCCACTGCCCATCCTTTCTCTCCACTTGTACCACGCCTGCTGGCCACTCTCAGTGACCCTTGAATCCTGGGAAGATCTTTAGAGAGGGTTTGGCTCCTCTCTTGGGCTGTGGCAGGCGCTGCATGGCCCTCCTTTGGGGTCTCCAGAATCCTAGTGTCCAGAGATGAGGAAGAGCAAACGTCATTTCTTGGGCAGCATTGGTGTTTGAGAGGCCAGCCTCTGGGACCGAGCAGAGCTCAGGCCCCTGAGGCCACACTTGGGGCTGGGACACAGCACACTCACACTGGTGGGAAGAGAAAAGAAGAACCCCAGAAATTGGGCTTGCCCGTTGGGTCACAGTGAGAAAGGTGAGGGCCCCTGATGAACAGGCCTTCAGAGTGAAGCAGAAATGAGAGACTGGCCAGGGTGAGTGTCAGGGTCTGGAATCCAACCTGAAGTACCAGTGCCCAGGGCTCTCCCGCGACGGGGAGCAGCTGGGCCCCGAGTGTGGGAAGGGAAGGGCTGAGTCCCAGGGAGCCGAGGCTGCCCTGACAGTCCCTGAGGCGCTGGACCAGCTGCCATGAAGTGAACCACGATGTCTAGTGCCAGGCGTCCCCCATGCCCAACCTTCCCCTCAGCACACAGGGCACATGCTACCCTCACAGTCACACTCACATCTCCTCGCCCACTCCACGCTCGTCCTCCTGCCTCTCAGACTCGGAGGGCAGAGAGTGAGGCGGACGTGGGTGTGGTTATGGGTGAGCAAACCCTGATTCACTCTCCACAGATGCACAGGGTGGGACCTCCAAAGTTTGCCACAATAGCCTGGTGGAGAAAGTAAGGCAGCTCGCTGTGAGAAAGAAGGAAGTATATGGTGGAACTGAGACTGAAGCAGCCCGAGACAGGCCAGGCCAGGGTTTTCCTCCCTCCTCAGTCTGAACCTTCTAGAGCCTCACTGTTTGCTTGGCAGTGGTCAGCACCAGGAAGGTTTGATTCGCCTCAGGACGAACTCCTGGACCGCTTACACTGAGTGAGGGCCTGAGGGCCCGACTCAGGCCTGAGCCTGAGGACACCTGGGTCAAGTGTATGACCTAGGAGCACAAACAGACCATACCCTGCTCCTTAGCTGGGACACAAACCCAGGGGACCTCCCCCCCGCCAGACACACACACACTGGTGGTGGGGGACAGCAACAGCAGCCTGTGATAGGAGCCACATGACCAACCCTGGGCCTAGACACAGCTGCTCACTTACAAAGAGGTTTGAAGCTCTTGCTGAGAAAAATATCTGTCTCCTCCACAAGCCCCTTTCCCACACCTGTCTATGCTCAAGACCCTCCATTCCTTTCCTTTCCAGAGACAGGTATTTTTCCAACCCTCCGCTCAGAGCAGGTAGCTCTTTGCACAGCAGCTAAAGTCTCCCGTATCATGTTGAACAAAGGGGCTGGAGGACATTGGGGTCTTCTTCATCAGTGGTCTGGGGGTCCCTGAAGAGCCAGTCTACAAGACACTCGCTTGTCCATGTCATTCACACAGAGATTTGAAATACTGCTTCCAGCTGGCTATTTGCAAGTGCCCCATGGCTGGTCCTGGCTGTGGCCCAGAATTCTTGGGTCGTGGTAACTGAGGCAGAGGGGGCCACTGAAGCTCCTGCAGGCCCAGCTCTATTGCAGAGTGCAGCCTGGGCAGCAGGAGAGGGAAGGAGTCCTGGGTCTTCCACTTTACAGGACAGGGGTGAGTGGGGTGACTAGCTGGGTTTGCCAGGGTCTCTGAGCAATTCTTACCCCAGAAACCAGGAGGCCCGTTGCCTTCTGGTAGTGGAACCTGCCCAGGTTCTGTGTGGATGACTCTCAAATCAAGGTTTTCCTCAATTCCTCCTTCACCTGCATCATCACACTGGATGCCAGGTCCTGCTGATGAGTTTATTGGGGTGCTGACATCAATGGGGTTCACACAGTCGTCTTTCTAGCCAGCCCCTCTCCCACCCCAATTCAGGTCCTCCTTGTTACTTCTTGCCTCAGTGTTCCCTAAACTCTCTAGTCTTGCCTAAACACCACTGCAAAATTCATCTTCAGGAAGCCTCGCTCTGCTCACCCCCCACCCAACACCCCCAGTGGCTCACGGCTGCTTTCCAAATGAAGTCTAAATCCATCATTGACGCAGCTTCTGCTCTCCCAGACATCGCTCCCTGTTGGAATCCCACCCAATGTACATATGACGTTATGGCATGTCCACCTCCAGAAAATAACCCCAGCTGGTGACAAAAATCACAGGGCTGGAGGTGGGTACACACACAGTCCCCAAAGCCACTCCTGCCCTTGCCACTCACCCCCCAACACCTAAGTAAAGAGGTGCCCCTCAAACAGTCCCTTTATAACGCACCCACCCTGTTCAGAGAGAGTGGGCGGTGAGCTGAATGAGCTTGTATAGAATGTCAGGAGAGGAGTAATTGAATGGTTGGCCCAGGCCACAGAACTCCTGAACGCGGCTATGGGCAACCCAGGACATACCCCTACCCTCTGCCACCAGGAGCGGCAGGGTTCCTAGGATGACCTGGAGCCTCTGCACAAAAGGGTCCACAACTTCCTGAATCCATTTGGTACCAAACATTAAAGGTCTACCATTGTAGGTGCCAATGGTGGGCGGGGGAGGGGAGCACATGTGAACAAGGCCGGCCCTGCCTTCAGGAGTGCCTCGATTAGTAGGGGAGTGAGGGGAAGGCTTTGCCATCCACGTGCGCAATATCCTGGGCACAGCCCAACAGGCTAGGGACAAATGAGAAGTGATCCATTCTGAAGGGTCCAAGTTCGAGCACCAACCAACCAGAGGCCAGATGTGGAAAGGTGAATGAATGTCGGTCGGTAAATAACATTACATTCACATGCGCTCAGGCTGGACTGCATTAACAAAAGTGAAACTGCCTGATCGCAGCCCTCAGAAAGCACGCCTCCTCTCAAAGGCAGCGCGGCCCTCAGCAGGTGCGTCTCCAGCCTCCCCACCCCCACTACACCGACCCCACCCGGGGGGCCACCTGGTGATCGCCAGCTGGCCGGGCTCGGGCGCCGCCTGCTGGCCGCGCTGAGCAGTGGCAGCGGGAACACGGGTGCCGGTGCGCTGATCCCAGCGATGCCAGACCTTCCGCAGCAAGCCGGGTCCCCAGGGACCGCTCCCCGTGGGCGCCTAACCTCGACGGCCGGCGACCTTGGGGAACCGTTCCTGGGGCTGGATTTGGCCCATGCCCTCAGAGGAGGAAGCCGGGTCGCCGTTGCTTAGGGGGCCCTCCTGCCCCTTCGGGCACTGACACTGCGGTCCTACCTGCCCTCGCGGGACAGCCCGCCCAGGGCCGGTGTTGCTGGGGTGGCGGGAGGGAGGGAGGAGCCTGTCGGGGTCCGGGTCCGGGAGGTGGAGGGGGGAAGGAGTGGGTGGAGCCTAAGGCGGAGCTATTTCTGAGCTGTCCCTCGCCGGCCGCCTGCCCCAGCTCACCTCTCGTCCAGGAACATGACAGGCACGCCTGGCGCCGCTGCCACCCGGGGCGGCGAGGCCCCCGAGCTCTCCCCGCCCTGCAGTCCGAGCTACGATCTCACGGGCAAGGTGGGTGGGCATTGCGCCCAGCGCTGGGGACTCCCGTGCCGGCTTGGAGGGCTACCCTTTCCCACGTGCTTTGCCCTAAGACCCTGGCGTTCCCGGGCCCAGGCGCCTTTCTGGCTGCATCTGCGTTGCACTCAGCTCTTCCCGCAGGCAGCGGGGTGTCCCAGGGGAGGGAGGGAGGGTCGAGACACAGCCCCTGGGACCATTCCAGTCTCTAGGGATCTGAGATAGCACTGTGGAAGACGGGAGAGGAAGGTCGGAAGTGACTCCCCACCCAGTTTTCTTCTGCCACTCTCCCGCCAAGATGAGCCCCCCGGGAACCCCATGATTCTCGATAAGGATTTACCCTCCTGGGCACAGGCACCCGAAGTGCTGGGATATAGGGATGCTTGGACACCGGGAGTGGACGCCCCCTGGCGGCTGAGCAACTTTAGGTTAATGACCCTTTCCCAGCTAAGCTCTCGGCTAACACTTAACAGCCAGTTTCCAGGCCTTAGACCCAAAACTCTTGAGGTCCCCAGGTGCCCCCAAGTTCTACCTCTTCCCTTTCCACGATTGCTTCATGCTTTCTTCCAGGAGGATGTTGCTAGCCAGTGTGCAGGCCCACCTGGGAATTTTTAGAACCTGAGAAATATCTCAGTGGTTAGTCACAAGGCCCCCACCTGGGAGAGTGTAAGTCCACTCTCTGGCTCCTTCGCAGGGTGGCTCTGTACAGAAGCAGGTGAGGGTGGAGGTGGACACTGATCTGTCTGCCCTTCCTCCATGCCTTTGGAGTAAGCTGTTACCAGAGATTCTGACAGTAGTGCTGAGGGAGCCCAGACCTTCTACTCTTCCTCTAGGCGTGGGGATAAATGAGGGGGCTATCCTGTTTCATGCTGCATGGCCTTGAAGGAGACCTGCCTCTTTCTGTGCCTGTTTTCCTCCCCACACATGGGGGCTCACTCGTGATAGGAGCCTGGCACCTCTACCCGCATTGTTTTAGGGGAAGCCACTCTGCAAGTCACCCGCCCAGAGCCGTTGAGATAGGCGTCCTGTGTGGGCTCTCAGCAGGAAATGGGCCCCTGTGCCTTCAGGGGGAGGGGAGCTGCTGAGGGCCATCCCTTAGGCCCATGGGGACCACCTGACCGCCTTGCCCGACAAGCCAGCTGGACTGTTTGCTAGGAGGTAGCAAGGCTAGGCAGCTGTTTGTGTTTAGTGGATTTGCCTGGCTGGGTATATGTAGCTGGCATCGTTTGCTCAAAGCAGCTGTGATCTGTAAAGTACGCAAGAGCTCACCCTCCCTCCCTCCCTTCCCCTTGGGGGCTGGGACCCAGGATCCAGGGAGCAGTGCAGGCCCTCCCAGTCCCCAGCCCTCCATCTGTCCCCTGGGCCAAGCAGCATCTGTGGAGAGCTGGCTTCTGGCCTCCACCAGCCTGTGCACACCAAGACTTCCCCAGGAGACTGAGTTCAGGACAGGCTGGGAGGAGCTTGGCAGGAGCTCCTTGGGCTGGATTAGAGGGGATGGGGGCTACTGGCAGGCAGTACCCAGTCCTGGGCCACTCTTCTGGAGTCTTAGGTCGTTCACACCAACATTACTGTTCCTAGCCATCAACTGACTCTAGAAAGGCCTCAAAGAAATTATCCCTCCTTCCTTCTAGCTACTGTGATAATATGTCACAGATGGTTTAGAGAATCTTTCCAAGTCCCCCCAATAAGCCATTTATAAGCCAAGGCCCCAGCCTTCATACACCTTTTACTGAGCCCTCCTACCTCTCTACCAAAGTTAGTTAATCCCAATAGCCCAGGTGCACAGCAGGAAAAAGCCTTTGGCCTCCGTTGTGATGGTCAGAGCCTCAAAAATAACTCAAACCTAGTCCCTGCTCAAACCATTAAGCATCTAACCTGCCAGTTGGGAAAATTCCAGCATTAGGTCTAGACCTCTGTTCTCCAAGATTGAGGAATGACTGGACAAAAGGGTGTCCTCCCCCACCCCCCCATGCCCCACAGAGAGGATAAGCCGAGACTGGTCAGGCAATAAAGGGGCAGGACACACTTTCTGCCCTACAGTGACCCAGTGATGCCCATTTGCAGCCATTTGCCCAACTTGGGAGGTTTCTGCTGAAAGCACTTAAGGCTAAACTCTCCTCACCTCAGTATAAATTTCAACTTTCCCTAATTCATGCAACCTTTTTATAAACATAAAATGTTATTAGAAACATCCAAATAAGTGTTGTGAAAAAGAACCCAAAACACAGTTATTTTAGAATATGCCTTTACAAATGACAGTGCCCACCCCCATCAGATGCTGACCTCTCCCTTGGAGAGAAATCCTGTCCCAGGTTGTTAACACCTCCCTTTCCCGGTAGTAGAGCCCCACCCACACATGCACACATGCCCGGAGGGAACACACGGAGGGAGGGAATCAGACATTGTGGCAGGGGGCAAATGTGTCTGATGCGCAAATGCGGTGGTTCTCTAGGGCCACCAAGCACATCTGGGGACCTGTTGGTGCCGAGGTCTCAACTCAGGCTTCCAGGAAATTGGCCAAGGACAGGAGGGTCACAGGCAGAGCCTGAGAGGTGAGAGTGTGGAGTGGAGAGGCAGGATGAAGGCAGCAGCAGGCTTTCCAGAAAGAAGCAGGTGTCCCTCAGTGTCGTCAGTATCTTTCCCTTGCCCTCTGCCTCTCTTCCCAGGGCCTCTCTCCCTGGAAGCCCAGGAACTTGCCCCAACTCCCCATTAACTGCCTCTGCCCCCATCTCCTAGGTGATGCTTCTGGGAGACTCAGGCGTTGGGAAAACCTGTTTCCTGATCCAATTCAAAGACGGGGCCTTCCTGTCCGGGACCTTCATAGCCACCGTCGGCATAGACTTCAGGGTGAGGTGGCTGCAGGCTTTGCCTCCCAGCAGCAAGCTGGGGTCAGGCAGGGGCACTGCCCTCTCCTTGCCCACCTTGGCTCTTCAGGACAGCTATGGCTCACTTCCTGGAGGGCACCAGGGGTGCTCCCGAGGGACCACAGAGGTGGCCAGGGCTAGAGGAGTCTGGGCACCCCGCTACAGGATATAAGTGAGAGACTGAGTCTTAAAGTTCTGCCCCCAGCAGGGCAGACATATCCCATGTGTGAGCTGGATTTCCTGGCCCTCAGCCCCCTTTCTCATTGTCCTCTCACCTGGGCCCCTTGGGCAAGGCCTCAGAGGTCCACCAGTCTTTCTGGAGTTCCCAGGAAGCACAGCACTGCACTAGATTGAAGAGAGAGGGGGAAAGAGCAGCTTGCCAGGGTCCCTCCTCTCACCTTGACGAATCCATCTTTACAGATCTGCATCAGAGATGCTGAGCACACTGAACACTGTACACCCAAAGGGTCCAGGAGAATAAGGGTCTAGCCCTGGCAGCCGCTGGGGAGGGCAGTTATCAGGCTTGATGCCTCCCTCCCAGTGGGTGGGGAACAAAGCTTCACTTGGGAAAATTAGTGGGCAGCTAAAGGAAAGGTGGCCCTGCACATCTGATCTCTGAGGTCCCCGGGTGCTGGTGGACATCTCACCTTGAAGAGCTCAGTTGCAGGATGGGACCCAGCTCCGAAAAAGGCGGACAGAAATGAAGAAGGGGCAGGGCCCCCAGTGCCCAGCCCTGTGCCACCTGCTGAGTCCTGGAGAGAGCCAGGCAGGTTCTCAGGCTCCCCTTGCCCTGGCATAATGTGAGAAGAGCAGATGGAATGCCCAGAACAGAGAGCTCCACAGGCGAGGGTAGCTGGGGTGATCCGGCTGGAGACATTCCCGGGGCTCACCACACCTCCTCTAGTGCTGGGGAGCGATGTTTGCCCCTTGGTAGGATGTCAGCAGAGCACAGGAGCGAAGCCTCGCCTGCCCACCCCCACCCCGCACCACCTTTCCCTCTGCCCTTCTCTCTTTCAGAACAAGGTGGTGACTGTGGATGGTGTGAGGGTGAAGCTGCAGGTGAGACCAGAGGCTGCAGGGGAGTGGGGAGGATGGAGAGGCCTGCCCTTGCTCCTCACCCAAACCACAGGAGGCCTGCGGCCCTGCCCTCAGCCTGGGGTAACTTCCTGTGGGGCCCATGAGAAGAAACAGCTTTTGTTTGTTTGATGTCTGCAGAAAAAGCAGTTCCCAGGCACTTTCTCTTCTATCAAAGGCAGCTCAAAGTGCCTTCAGACAAGCTTAGGCTCCTCCATCCCCTTTCCAGTTTCTCGGGCCTCATCTGCTCTCAGAGGCTGGACACCCCCAACCCCTGGGCTGGGGAAGAGGTGACAACTAAGTGAGCTTGAGAAAGTAACTACCACCATCCAGGACATTGTCAGCTGTGCAGAAGCCCATGAGAACCTAGAGAAGGAAATATCTCACCTTCCTACACATCTCCCGCACCCCAACATGGGTTCCGTCTGCCAGCACAGTCCCTGCACCCTGGCTCCTTCTGACTATTTGTCCATCCCTTCCTAGATCTGGGACACCGCAGGGCAGGAGCGGTTCCGCAGTGTCACCCATGCTTATTACCGAGATGCCCAGGGTAAGTGCCCCACGCATTCCAGCCCCTTTCCCCAGCCCACTTGTGACATTTACCAAGTCCCTTGCATGATCTCTCTCTCCCCCTGCAGCCTTGCTCCTGCTATATGACATCACCAACAAGTCTTCCTTTGACAACATCCGGGTAGGTCCCCCTACCCACCACCCATGGCAGTCAGGCAGGGCCTATGAAGTTCAGGACTGTCTCCTGCTTTGTGGGAAGGGAGTCGGCCATGGAACACTGCTGACTTCTAAAAAATACCTGAGCTGTGACTCAGAAGTAATAAGCTGCTGCTGCGTATTTGATTGACACGTGAGCAGGGAGGCCAGGGAGGCTGTTGTGTGCTTCTGCCACCTGCTTAGCCATGACAGTGATTCATGAGGGCATTTCATGACAAAAGTTCAGAAAGTACCCAGCTCCACCTTGGACAATTACCCATAGAGATCAAGCGGGGAGAACTCAAGCAGAAAATCCTATCCATACATCCAGCCCAAGTTGCAAGGAAGTGACTCAGGCAGATAGAGTGAGTGGCTCTGTCCTTACAACCAAACTATTGGAGAATAGAGATAATAATTCAACAGATACAAGCACTGACTGTGGGCAGCACTCTAAAGGTTTCACATGCTCCCTGGCCCCAAGGGATTTACAAGCAAACTGGGGAACAAGACATATAGGTATAAAACAGCTTATAAAGAGGATAGAACTCCACGGCACTCATACTGCCACTTCCAATCCCATGCTCATGGCAGACATCACTAATCAATCACAGTATTTTTTATCATTGAGCCCTTATGTGGCCTTAAAATCTTCAACAGGGTGCTCCAGGAAATTGCTGGTGACTACCAACTGATTTATGAAACAAAGCCTCTGCCATCTCTATATTCCATAGAGCTGGGAGCGGCATTATGTAGGTAGGGTTCGAGGACCCTCAGGACTGGAGAGGCAAGAACAAACATGCAGATGAGAGAATGCACAGGGCATCGTGTTCAGGGGGCAGTGAGTAGCCCAGGATAATCAAACAGGGCAGAAGAAGGAAGGGCAAAAGGGAGGGGGAGAGTGGCCGATGCTCAAGCTTGTCCTGGCTCAGCTCACCCTCTCCCACAGGCCTGGCTCACTGAGATTCATGAGTATGCCCAGAGGGATGTGGTGATCATGTTGCTAGGCAACAAGGTAAGTGGCTTTATGGTAAGGGTCAACTCACCCTGCACTTCCTCTCCCACTGCCACAGAATTAGTTCCGCCCAGCCTCATCACTGCCCAGAGTGTTAGCTGGACATCCTTCCAGCAAAGGACTCTTTCCAGGCTCCATTTCAGGGGTTAGACTTTCTGGTGGCTTCAGCCCATCTCATCTGCCCTCTTAAAGCTTTGGAAATGCCTGCTTGCAGAGAAAGCTCAAGCTGCTACTTTAGAGACCCCGCTGCTCAGCCCCTATTACCTCATAGTGTCCAGGGTCATGGATGCAGAGCTAAGACTAGAAAGGGTTAGCCCCGACTGTCACCCCTCTGAGTCTAGGTCACCACGTCCTTGCCAAGGAGAGTTACCGACCACCCCAAGTGGAAGTGAGATCTAGGACTGGGAGCTGGGGAACTCAGCATGAACTAGGCGGAAGCCCTGGCTCCAGGCCAATCATACCACTTGCAAGTCCCACAGGCCACCAGCAGAGGGCGGGGCAGTGCCTGCTCCTGGGGCAAAAGTTGGGACCGCAGGCAGGGGCAGGAGAGGGGCCAACTGGGGTCAAGGCATCGGTCTCCAGAGTGACCCACCTGGGCTTGACAGGCAGATGTGAGCAGTGAAAGGGTGATACGTTCAGAGGACGGAGAGACGCTGGCCAGGGTAAGTGACTGCCTGTGGGCAGGGTGAGGGGTGGGGACAGCCAGAGGCTGGCCCTGAGGACACTCTCTCCCTGGCAGGAGTATGGAGTTCCCTTCATGGAGACCAGCGCCAAGACGGGCATGAATGTGGAGTTAGCCTTTCTGGCCATTGCCAAGTGAGAGCGGAGCAGGGAAGGGGACTGTGCAGGGCAGGGTGGCACCCAGCAGGGCCTGGCCCCTGGCCCAGCCCCCAACTGCATTCTGCATGTTGAGGTCTATTTGCCCTGGGCCACGGGAGCGGGGGAGATGCTCAGCTCCTCACTCCCTGCCCAGCCTGTTGCATCTTCCTCTTCAAGGGAGCTGAAATACAGAGCGAGGCAGCAGGCTGATGAACCCAGCTTCCAGATCCGAGACTATGTGGAGTCCCAGAAGAAGCGCCCCAACTGCTGCTCCTTCTTGTGAACCCCAAGGGGTGGAGAGATTCCAGAAGCCCACGAGGATACAGCCTGCTCCCCCAGATCGGATTGGTTCTGAGCAGCTGAGCCAATGGGGAGAGAGTTGGGGGACCCAGGGCACAGCCACTTCCCAAGAGGGGGCTGTACTCCTACCCCTACCCTAGTTCCTGTAGCTTCTCTGCATCCCCAGGGAGGGTAAAATATTTATATTTCATTTTAATGAGAAATCATTTAATACAAAAAAAAAAAAAGAGAAGGCACCAGAAAACCGAGATAGGGACCTGGTAGCCCTTTTGCCTTCTAGTATATCCTAGGACTTCAGGGGTGCTAGGCCTCCCATCTAGCCATGATGAGGGTGGTATTGCTCCAGTTGACTGCCAGGGGGCACTGATGCACTTCTGGGGCATGAAGGCAGGCTGTGACCCTGTTCCCACCCTCACTGCAGCTGGAGAGAGGCTGAGCAGACCCCAGCCTTCATTCTCTAGCTCCCCCGGGACAATCTTCCCTAATAAGATGGGCTCTTGTGCTGGGAGCTAGACCAAAGCTTATCTCTTATCACGGAAGATAAGGAATGTGGAGATTGGGCTGGGGCCCAGCTCCCAGGGACAGGGAGAGAGGAGTAGCTGAGATTTGGTCTGTCTGTTTGGCTACCTCTGGCCTTACTAGCATTCCCACCCCTCCCCCCCAGGAGGTGTATCTCTTTTCCTTCCGCCCACAAGCACATTGAGATACCTGCAAACATTCAGTTCCCATTCTCTGGCCCTCAGATCCAGGGGAGCCCCTCCTTCCTTAATCCCTGGTCTTACCTGTGTTCCTGTCTATGCCCCTAGACACCTAAGGTCACAGCAAGGGAAAGGTTATTCTTGTCCCAACCCTTTGGCACATATGCAGCCCATAGGCTACTTTTTCAAGAAGCTGACGTGCCAGATAAAGAAAGACCTCTGACTCTTGGAGCCGGTGGGAAGCAAACCGCACCCCACATGTATTCCCCTAAATCAAGTGCTGCCTCTCTCCTGACCACCACCACCCTTTTCTTCTGCGACACACCAGGGCCCAAGTTGCTTTATCTCCCCTCCTACTGAGCCAAGTTAGGGAATGAGAGGTCACCCATTTCTGGATAAACCAACGTGATGTGTGCAAAACAAGGTCATGTGGGTAAAACGGGTGAGGAGAGGGGCAGCGGGGAGTTTTCATGGGGCCAAGGTCACATGTCTCCCAAAACCCTGATCCCAGTGACCAGAAGGGGACAGGAGACACGCATGTTAGGACCTAGAGGCACTTGCACTCCAGCTCTCCAGGCTAGGGGGTGGGGAAAGGAGCAAGAAAGGTCTGCACTGCACATTTCTGAGGCCACTGCCTTTGCTTTCAAGGCAGAAATCTTGCTGTCTGAGCAGAGTCAGCAGCTCCAACTTGGGCCTGATAAGGAAGCTCTCCGAGGCCTCTCCTCTCTCAGGCAGAGCAAGGAGGAGCCTGACCTTGCCGGAGGCAGGGGATCCAATCACATAGGCTGCTCTGGGCCTCTCGCATTTGTGCTCTTCAGAATTAAACTGCAGTGTTTTGGAAAGTACACCCTGTCCACTGCTTCTTTGAGATGCACATGGGAGGGAGGATCATGTTGAAAGGATTGTTAGTGCATGTTGGAGGAACTGTCATTGACTGCCAAAATCATTCGACCTCATCCTTCAGTGTTCCCAGCTGGTCACCTCACCCGTAACAGACTGCCCCTCAGACTCTGTGATCAACCTCTCATCTGTAAGGAGCTTCAAGAGGCTTTTTTATCTTAAGGTCCTATTCATTTTTTTCTTGCTCTATTGAAGGAAGCCAGGGCTCCTTTCCCTGTAGACTGTACCCAGAGATTGGTTACCTGACTGTGTTCTGCCTCTCCTCACCCCAGCTCTCTAGCCAGACGCTGACGCCATTGCCCTAGGTGGCTGTCTTCAGTGGGCAGACCCTGCGAAGCCTCGGGCTCTCTGCTGAGCCCTCACACTGTCCCAGTGAGGGTCAGAGCACGCCCCCCCCCTCCCGTAAACAGGTCCTGAGACAGCACAAAATGACTCCACAAACGGGAAAACGTCGTTATTCAAAGAACTCTGTTGGGTCCGAGGTAGACCTCAGTCTTATTCGTAAGACTGCTGGAACCTCGCAGCCCCGGAGCGGGAGCGGTTTCCCCGGCAACGTTCGCCCCCTACCCTCGCCCCGGAGCTGCACACAAGGTTTTGGCTAAAGGCTGTTGAAACTTTAGGGTCCTTTACCCACGGGTTAGCTCGCCTCAATCTCCGCCATAGGTGAGGGGAAATCAGAACCCAGCCTGCGGGCCCGAGAGCCCAGTACCTGGAACTCGCCCCGCCCCCCCGCCTCAACTCCGGCCACTTGGTAACAAACACTTCCACTTCCTGAGCCCTTTCTTCTCCCGCCGCGGGGCGCCAGGCCGAGCTCAGGGCCCCGCCCCTGCGCGTTCCCATTGGACGGCGACGTTCACCCGGCCAGAGCGCCCCCTGCCAGTGGTCCCTGATTAGTCCGAGGTGGTCCACACCCTCGGAGCGGCCCCGCCCCCTAGATAAGGGGCCGGGGCGGGTTCTGGAACGCTCAGACGCCGCGCCGGGCGGGGATTGGTCCGCGCGCTCTTGCTTCGGCTCCTCTCGCTGCGGTTCGCGGGACACCTGCTCGTTCTGCCGGCGCGGGGATTTGTGGCAGCGCTCCCTCCAGCCTCTGAGTCCGCAGGGCTGGGAAAAGGGGTGGACCGTCCAGTCTCCGGCCCCCCTATCAGACCCCGCGTCGCGCCGCTGAGCCGTCACAGGGCGAGATGAGCTCTGACGCGGCGGCCGGGACGCCCCTGCCCCGGCTCTGCTGCTTGGAGAAGGGTCCGAACGGCTATGGCTTCCATCTGCATGGGGAGAAGGGCAAGGTGGGCCAGTTCATCCGGCTGGTAGAACCTGGCTCGCCGGCCGAGAGGGCGGGGCTGCTGGCGGGAGACCGGCTGGTGGAGGTGAACGGCGAGAACGTGGAGAAGGAGACCCACCAGCAAGTGGTGAGCCGCATCCGCGCCGCACTCAACGCGGTGCGTCTGCTGGTGGTCGATCCCGAGACCGACGAGCGGCTGCAGAAGCTGGGCGTCCAGGTCCGGGAGGAGCTACTGTGCGGCCAGGAAGGGCCCGCGCAGGCCGAACCTCCGGCCGCCGCCGAGGCCCAGGAGGCTGGAGGCGAACAGGAGTCGCAGGCCTCCGCGCGGGAACCGCGTGAAGCCGAGAAGAGCCATCCCGAGCGGGTAAGTGCGGGCGGGGCCCGGCGGCGAGGCTGGAACGGGGTGGGAGGGAAGGATCGGGGAGAGACCCAGGCGCCCCGCGCCCGCCTTGTCTTTCTGAAACTCGATCCTCGAGGGGGAGACAGCTTCCGCCCGCCTCCCGGGCTCACCGGCAGTTACAGGCTTGGGGCTGCGTCCCACGACCCACCCCCTCTCCAGATTCTCTTGGACTCTGAGCTTCTTTGCCACCTGCACCCCTTGTCCGTTGGGAGTGGGGGTGAGGGAGGGCGACTCAACGAAATCCAGTCCCCGTTTCCTCGGCTCTGTTGGTGGTGTCTTGCTCACGTTTTTTCGGAACCCTCTAATCCCGCCCCTCTCGGGGCCAGCTCCTCGGCCACCCCACTTCCAGCCTCCCCAGAGTTGCCAGCTTCCTCCACGGTCCCTGTGGGTGGTAACAGAAGCTGGGGTAAAGCGAGTGCGGCCCTGACTTCAAAAAGCTACAGGAATAACAACTCCTTTTCTGTGCGGAGTCCTGGCGCTGGGAGGACAGGGGTCGCGGGCAGGGCTTTCCGCTCCAGCCCCGCGGTGTGCGTGTCTTTAACTTCAGCCTCAGCCCGGCTGGACTTCATCCTCTTCCTGAAGTCCGGTGTGAGTTCTAAGAAAGAGAAAGGACGCCCCACCGTCTCAGGGCGATGTGGGGGGTGGGGTACAGGGAGGAGGTGCGGAGGCCTCTCGGGGGTGATGGTAGCAGCGGCTCTGCCGCCCGGGAGGATTTATGATTCTCAGGAATGTGAAGAGTAAGCTCGTGTCGGCGGGGGAGGGAGGATCTTGAAGGAGGAGAAAGGTGGCTGAGGGGAAGGAAGGGGGGGTGTGGCCCCAGGCACTCAGCTATGTAGGAGCCAGTTGAATACGCTGTGGGCAGGTGGTCTTGCCCTGGCGTCGCTGCCTCACTCCAGTCCAGACAACCAAGCAGGCTGGTTGCTTTTTGCCCATGTTTGGTTTTTCCCAAAACGATCCCAGTTCGGGTCAGCTGCAGGAGGGGCATTGGCAAAATGGGTTGTGCTAAGCCTCCTGTCCCCAGAGAGTGAAGCGGGAGGTCTCAGGGTGCAGACTGTAGGGAGCAGGGCCTATATGGCTTGCACCAGCTCTCCACCTGGTGGCAGTGTGTGGCGCAGGTGTCTGTGGTGCCAGCAGGAGCCTCCCCTAGACAGTTCAGCATTAAGGTAGAAGGTGGAGCCCGAGAGGACCAACTGGTTCGGTGGAAGTAAAGGAAGTGAGGTCACTAGGAGCCCTGTCCAGCCAGAGCTGGGTGCCCAGAATGCCAGAGCCTCCAGGCTCCCACTTCCTGCCACTGCCAAGCCGGCATTGGCAAGGGTGGGGCAAGGGCCAGAGCATCCTGGCCAGGGGTCAGAGACTAGGGAGTTGGAACCGTGACCTCCGGTCTCAAGCAGAAATACAGTTTGAACTTTGTGCTGAGGGCATCGATTTGCCATTCCTTTTTTTTTTTGAACTTTGGCACTCACACAAGCAGCATACCCCCTCCCCCAGCAGTTGCATCATGTTCAGCTCCTCCCTTTGCCCTTTTGGTTTTGCTGCTGGATGCCAGAGGGCCTGGGGGTGGGGGGGTGCGGGGTGGAGGACGGAGGGACCTAGCACATGCGCCACCCCCCATCTGAAAGGGCAGCGGCACTTGGCTTCCTGCTGTCAGGATGAGCACAGAATCATTCCCCTAGGTGGTGGTGTGATACCTGCATTTGTGTTTATGTCCTTTGTTAGGCCAGGAGAAGGGAGTGGAACCACTCCTACCCAGTCCCCCTGTCCCAGGGACCCAGTCACCAGGCCTCTTGGGGTTTCAGGTCAACAAGCAAATCACAGAACTTCTTTGGGCCTTGGTTCTCCCATCTGTAAAAAGGGGATCTTGGGAGGACAGTGATATCCGCCTTCTTTAGAATTTTATAGATAACAGGAAGTACTCGCGCCCCTAGGGAACACTGAATTGCGTTTCTTTACTTCCAGGCATTTGAATCCCAGCTCTGTGCAGCCACCTACTGCCTTTAGCCTTATACATAGCCAGTCAGGACTGTTACATCCCTCTAGTAGGAAATTGCCATGAATTCAAGTATGGTGGGCATGCAGGTGACATTGCACACAAAAAAAGTGTTAATATCGTGTTGTTGTTTTTCTTAAAAGGCAGCTCCTATGTAAAGCACTTTGAAGTTTACTAGTTAGTTTTAGCCTGAATTTGTTTGCAAAGTGGGTTCCGTTAAGGTATCTTCATTAGTTCTCATAAGTGAAAAAGGTGTTATGTGGGAAAGTGCTATGCAGATTGTGGGTGGCAGGTGACAGCTCACTGGGAAGACCAGCCTGGGAGGACGATATAGGGCAGAGGGTGAAGGGTGCCTGTAGTGCTGGTCTAGGAGGAAGTGGAGGTGTACTTCCAGCTCTGCCACCTTTGTTGATGTCTTTCCCCACCTCCACACCCGTGGGGGGAGAAGAGCAGCAGCACCCCGGCTCACAACCGGTCAGTCACAGGATGGGACCTAAACCCTTGAGCTTGGTGCTCAGCACATGGGCCCACAGTGGTGGCTGGGCAGCCCTAAGCCAGCTCAGCTGTACTAGCTGGGCCACCTTGAGCCAAGTTTCTTAACCTCTCTAAGCCTCTATTTCCTCTTGTGTAAGTTGGGAGCCATAGCAGCTGCCTGGTGGGTTTATCGGGATTACAGGAGGATATCTGCAAAGCTCGGTGCCTGGTACTTAGTAAGTGCCCAGTATTTGAATGAAATATTTCAGTGATTGTTACACGCCCATCCATGGGGCAACTAGCCCTGAATCTGCCTCCCTCCTTAGGCAGGTGCAGCTGTGGCCACGCCTGGCACGGAGCACGTGCTCGATCAGGGGTCACTATTGTTGAAGGATCATATGTTCCACAGCCCTTCACTAGCGGGCAGCCTCCTCTCCCCACCATTCTTCTTGTGTCTACTCCACCACACCGAGGGTCCCAATTCCCCTCTAGCACACCATGCTCACTCAGTCTTTGAACCTGCACACCTGACCTCCCTCAGCCTGGGAACCGTTCAGCCCCCCTCTCCACTGGGCACACTCTTCAAGACCTCACCTCCCAAGGAGCCTTTCCTCGCCTCCGCCTCCTGCTCCCTGTCCTTACACCTTTTAGTGCTCTGAACACACAGTATTTGAATCATCTGTTTATGATGTCCATCACTGCACGGTGAGGTCCCCAGGGCAACAACTGTGGCCTATTTGTGTTTATATCCCCAGCACTGTGCCTGGCACAGAGTAGGGAGGGGCTCAATCCATAGTTTTTGAAATGATGCATAATAGCTACCAGGGACCTTTGTCCTAAATCACCTCAGTCCAGCACACCTGGACCTGTTTACGCCTCAAGCACACCCAGAGACCGGAATTCCAGACAGAACCTACCCACACCTTTTTCTTGCCTACTGGCAGCTTCCATTTTAAAATTAGAAAGCCAAAAGTCTGGGCTTAGGGGTGAGCCAGATCAACATGTGAATCCCAGCTCTGCCAGCTGGCTGGCTGTGGACCCCCAATTGTTCATTGTTCCCTGCAAGCCTCAGCTTCTGCCTCTGTGAAATGGGGACACCAGCACCTATCCTGCAGGGTTGGTGGGGGGAGTCGATGAGATGATTGTGGGGGGGGGGTGTAAGTGTTCAGCTTGGTGTGGGTTCCGCCAGACCTGACCCTGATCCCAGAGGCAAAGATGGTACAGGCACCCCAGGTAACAAGGTGGGTTGGTGGGCACCGTGAGCTGGCAGACTCCCAGCCTCTTCCCCATTTCTGGGAGGACGGACAGGATTTGAGCTGCAGGATGTTGGATTTGAAATGGACAGGGCGTGTGCGCTCTTGTGTGTGTGGGTTCCTCCTCTTAAGCCACGTATGGGGGTCTTTTTCTCCCTTAGTGTAGTCCCCGGTTCTTACCTTCAGGGGTGTGTCTTGGAACCCAGCTCACTCTGACTCCAGTGTCTGTTTGCACATCCATTTGGCCACACAGTTGGATTGTGCTCGGGGGCCTGACTCTCCAACTGGGTGTCTGCCCATCACAGTGGCATAAATTCCCGGCAAAGGTCCAGGTAGCTGAGCCCTTGGGGCCGAGACTCCCAGGTGCTCTTGTTCCCAGTGGCATCCTTCAAGTACCTGATGGAAGACCTCAGCCCAGAGGAAGCAGGCTCCTGGCCCATCCCTTCTCCTGTGATGGGCTGGATGGGGAGTCTGGGGACCAAATCTACCCCCACCCGCAGGCCCTGAGAACTCGCCCTTGCTATCTTTAGGTTACCCTGTAGCACAAAGGGCCTACCTGGAGGTGGACCTTGACTGTTGGCCCTGGCCTTTCATTCCCCATCCCTAGGGGTAGAACAATGTCTAGGTTCCTGTGCCCTAGAAAAGGATAAGTGATACACATTCTCTGAGGTCCAGGGTCAAGTGCTGCTCTCTGCTGTGTGATTGAGCTCCGACTTCTCCCGGTGCCCTGTTAGAAGGTCATGGGCGGGGGATTTAGAAGAGTGTCTGGGGCTGACAGCCTGATGGTTGAGAGACAGACCTCTGGGACCTACTCAACCCGTCGCCACAGCCACTCGCCACGTGTAGCTCCTAGTACCTAAACTGTGCACAAGTCCAAGTTGAGACGCGCTGTAAGAGTTAAATGCACACCAGATTTTGAAGACCTGGCACAAATAAAAAGATGTAAAATAGTCCATTAGTAACTTTTTAAATGGATTACATGTCAATGATAATATTTTGGATATATTGTGTAAAATAAGATATTATGATTCATTTCTCTTGTTTCCTTTTCATGTAGCTGCTAGAAAATTTTTCATTACCTATGTTAAAAAACAAAATTCAACCAAGTAAATTTGAAGATCTAATTGGCTTTATTCAGTGATTCATGAACTGGCAGCATCCCATCCAAGCAGCCAGAGGAGAGCTCCAAAGCATTGTACAAAATGGAAGATTTTTATGGGAAGAAGGGGGTTAGCAAGGGAGCTATTGATCAAAGAAAAGACAAGATCATTTGGGGGCCTGACATCTTTTCTTTGGGAAGGGTTTTTAGGATGTAGATTGCTTCTTCTTTCTATGGGGGGGATGGAGAGAGGGGGGCCCAGGTGACAGATTACCTTGCTGGTGCTTGACCAGAAAATTCCAGACTGGTTGATTAAAATTATATCTCTTGGAAAGGTTGAAACTACAGTTAGATAAGGTGTTGCATCCAGGTTTGGTATCATGGGCTAGTAGCACGAGCGACACCATTTTGGACCCGTGGTTTTCTTTAACACCTGCATGACTGGTATTATATTTCCATTGGATGGCTGGTCTAGATACAAGTTAGGAGCCTGCCTTCTCCTATCAGCTGTGCGTCCTTGAGCGATTTTTGTGCTCTATTTGAAGGTGAAGTTTCTTCATCCGTGAAATGAGGGCAATCATACCTTCCTCACAGGGTTATAATTGCGTTTTAACAAGAAAATACACCTAAAGCCCTAGTGCAGTGCTTGGCACATAGTAAGTGCTCAGTAAACAGTAGCTGCTGTTTGTTATTTCAATAGAGCCCCAATTTCACAAGCTCCCTGAAGGTCCTTACAAGTAGCCTCTTGGGACAGCCCAGGGGAGTAAAATCCAGCAACTTCTGGGAGGAGGGTGAGGGGTGAGGAGGGCTGATGGTGGAGTGCTTGCTGCGCAGGCGAGCATGGGGTGGCCAGCCTGGATGGTGGCCAGCCAGGCAGCAGCCCACGTACCGGCCTGCTCCATCTCAGCCTTGCCCAACCCTGGGGAGACCAGAGCCAAACTCCCTCAGGTGGGTCTCTGGGCAGCACTGGGAGAAAAGAGCCAGCGCAGGGATCTGGCGCAGGCCTCCTGCTGTTGGGGGTTGGAGACACAGCCCCCACTTCAGCTTATGTCTCCCTCCTGGATCCCACCCTGCTGGGCTGCTGCAAAGTGCTTTCCCACTGAGAAACAGGAGGTCCAAGATCAAAGGCTAGGAGCAGAGGGAGGCGGCTGACATTCCTCAGCCTGCACAGACCTGGGGGGGGGGGTCCTGGAAGGAGAAACGGAGCACATCGGGGCGGTAGGGCATGGGTCACTGCCCCCCCTTGGGTGAGGGGTGAGAGGACCCCTTCAGTCTGGAGCCGTGGTTGCTGGCCAGTGGTCCGAGCTCCTGATCACTTCCCAGCCTGCCCTAAGGACAATGCCCCCATGTTGCCCAGTCACACGTCACCCCAGGCTGGGCCAGCTCTCCATCCTGGCTTCCTTGAAGAGCTGGCACCAGACCCAAGCCTGTGTCTCCAGAGTCTCGTGGAACCGACTGAGCTGCCTTCCAGAGCAGCCATGGTTCCTTTCCCGAGCCTGCCCGCTACCCCACCCCACCAGAACTGCCAGGGCCCCTGTCCCTACCTCTCCCATCTCCTTCTTTCCCACCCTGTTATTGGGGCTGTTTCCCCTGTATGGTGCAGCAGGGAACCATTCTTAGGTGCATAAACAAGAGCCCTTAGCTGGGCTGGGCTGGGGGAAGGGCAGTTTGGGACGGTGAGGTCACCTCTATTGTTCCCCTGGCCACCCTGGTGGTCTCCGCCTCCTCCAGCCTGCCCTTTGCGGGAAGCAGCCAGGATGTTCTCTATAGGCTCCTCACCAGGGCACTGGCCAGGGAGGGGCCAGGCCCAGTGGGGCGTTGGCACCCCCAGCTGCCCTCCCAGAGGAGGAGCAGGGAGCGGCCCTGGGCCTGTTCCCCAGAGACAGTCCCTGGGATTATGGTATCGACTTTCCCCAGCTTTCCAGGTGGCTGCTGGTGGTGCCTATTGAATTCCGTGCCCGCCGTCCGCTCCCTGGGCTGCGTGGGTGGAGGTGACTGGGCGGCCACTTGGGGTGGAGCTGGACTCCCTGGGGGGAGAGGAGGCAATGGAGGGAGGCAGCCACATCAGTCCTGGGATAGGATTTGGAACAGCCCGAGAACCTGAGAGTGCCCACAAGAGGCTGGAGGCAGCTCTCCTGGCTGGGTCTTTCCCAGAAACTGGGTCTGGCATTTTCTCGAAGTGAGACGCTCAGACCCATCCAGCTCCCAGCTGCCCCGGCCCGTTTGCGCTGCCCATTGGCCACCATTCCCTTGTGTTCCTTCCTCTCACTTTCAAGTCTCTGCCATCTCCTCACTGAGCAGATCCTGATTTGTACTTGGGAGCTGTCATCACTGGGAGTCCCACCTGAGGCTCTGAACACTCTGAGAACATGTTCCCCTTGAAGTCACCCTCTCCCCCCAGGCAGCTCTGGACGCCTCTCGCACTGAGGCAGTAGGCTCCCCCTGGACCTCAGGGGGCCACACACCAGGCTGTGTCCCAGCTCTGGGGGTACAGGCCCAGGAGCAATGGTGGTCAAGCTCAGGCTAGCTAGGTGCCTGACCCCTCCCCATCTTCAGTGCTGGGCCAGCCCCACAGATCCCCAGGGAGGCTGCCCCCCAGGGACTCCTCCTGTCAGCACTAGCCTCCACCCAGGATGGGGTGAGCTGACTCAGCAGCTGGAATGACACCTCCTGGAGACAGCTGGGGGAGGGAGAGGGAGAAACAAGGCTGGTGTCCCTGGAAGAATGGGATGCCCCCACCCCTTACTGTGGCAAGGGAGGGGGTCTCCAGGGTCTTGGAAAGGAGGGAGCTAGATGGGGCTCTGTAGGTATCTCAACACTTCAGAAAACTACGTGGGACTTCCGTCTCCCTGCCCAGCCATCCCCCCAGAGGGCAATGGGCCAGGTCCCAGTACAGGGGGAAGGGGGCAGCAGGTCCCTGAGCCCCTCAGGCTGGGTCCCCCCATTGCTCCCATCCTCCAGGCTTGATGCTGGCAGAGGGGGACAAGACTCAAAGCAGGCCTTCCAGCTTTAATGACAGCTCACCGGGGAAGTGGTCCCGGGGTGAAACGTGCTGAGGATCAGTAAGGGAAGCTGGCAGCATGGAGACCTGGCCCTGAAGGTGGGCCTCACGGGGCAGCCCTGCCAGCCAGGAGAGCAGCCCAGGCCTGCCCTCTGCCTCGTCGCCTGTCCCGAGCTCAGGCTGTAGGTCTGGCTGCAAGAGGCCTTTTGAGCCCCCGGAAGGAAGGCTGTGGTTTCATCAGCTCCCGAGCACGTCCCACAGAGACTTGCAGGTGCCTCCGGGGGAGCCACCCCAGTGAGTGACTCCCGCGGAGGCCTCAGCTCCAAGTGTGCCCCCTCCCAGTCTGCACTTGGTCCTTAAGGGCCAGCCCACGGATGGTGGAAGGAACACGGGCTCCAAGTCCGAGACAAGGTTGGAGTTCCGGCTCCTCCTCCACTGTAAGCTGGGTGACATCAGGCAGTGCGCATAACGTCTTGAGTCTCAGTTTCCGCATCTTGAAGATGGGGGGGCGGGGGATGACCAGCACTAGCCAAGTTGCTATGGGAAGGCTCTTTGGAGGGCGAGGAAGCGGGGAGAAGCAGAGACATCAGAGCTGCCCCCATCCTTCCCTGGATTCACCCTCCCCGCTTTCTCAGGGCCAGTGGAGCTCAGCCTGGTTGGGGCAGAAAGCTGAGCCTGCCCTGGTGGTGGCAGCTGGTCAGACCTGTTCCTGCTCGCTTCGGCTCGGCTCTGCTTCAGGCCGGGGGAGGGCAGGGCTGGCAGCTTTGTGGAGGGATTAGCTTGAGGGGAGAAGAGCCTCACTCACTCCCAGGAACAAGATCCCACAAGGCTGTGGCTGCCCCGGATAAGCAGGCATCAGCGGAGCCTGCTGGTGTGGGCCCTGCCGTGAGGAAAAGGCGGGGGGGATGAGGCGAACTTGGGAAAAGGGGGGTGCCTGGGGCCTCTAGCCCAGATGAGGGTACCCACAGGCCCAACCGTCACCCCTCCTTCCTGTCTTGGCCTCTGCACACCCCCCATCAACATCCTGAAACACAGAAAGATCCGCCCCCGGTGCTTAAAGGAAAGCAGTCACCCTCTGGCCACCCCCAAGAGGGGAGGGGTGGGGACTGAGGCTCGCTGCAGATGGCACATCCTCCTGGGACTGGCAAGTTGGGGCAGGCGGCCTGTGAACCCTTCTCTCCTTCCCCACCCATCCCTGCCTTCTCCACGCCCAACTGGGGACTGGGGGTTCACAGCAACCTGGCACCCCACCCTAAGCCCCCAGAATCTCACTTTCGTTTGACTGTTCATTAGTATTCACAACAGTGGGAAAGTCGACATATACCTAGGGGTTTGGTAACTGTCAAGTGTTCTCTCGTATGTTAATTATCTCACTGCCTCACAGCAACCCTGGGAGGCAGGTGACACTCCGAACGTCTATAAAGAAGGAACCTGAGGCTCTGAGAAGGAAATGACTGCCCCGGGTCACAGAGTGGGGAACCTGGAACCTGGGTCAGGCCTTGGCCCGTTGTCTGCAAGCAAAAGCTCCCTGCTGCGGCCCTGCCCCAGGCCTGGGAGGAGGGGGAGAGGGACCCCAAGTTAGTCCTGGTGCTCGGGTTTCTGGTCCAAGTTTCGGTTTCTTGCCTGCTCACACGTCCTCACTCCATCCTGTCCACATGTCTTTACGGCTGCAGCTTCTAAGCTCAGCTGCCAAATTGGACCAAACGTTTGGTAAAAAAACATTTCAGCTAAGTGTCGGAGTGCTCGAGAGACATCTGCCTGTGCCCTTTCGATAGGTCACCTTGTCCAGGCCACAGCTGCAGCCACACTAGGCTTCCTTTAGCCGGGCCCTGCTTTTCATGGCCTCTTCCCCATTCCGGCTGCTTGGGGACCTACAGGATCTCTGGGGTTCTGTTGCTGCCGTTGCCCTCAGCTGGACCAGTCTTGTCCCTGTCTTGTCCGGGGCCCCCGGCTGCGCCACCCCCTGATCTGTGGTCACTGTGTCCCCACCCCCGGCCGTTGGCTCCCTTGGACTGGGCCACTTGTCTTGGTGAGACAGGAGCCGTGTGGGTGAGGAAGGGCTTTACTGTAAACATGCTGAACAGCTTTCAGTAAACACCTGCCTTTGCCTCCTTGTTGCAGAGAATGAGGTACAAAGGGCTGGGTTCCCCTGTCACATGTGTCA